>NW_007259429.1:261542-263188 GCF_000164805.1 Carlito syrichta
AGTGCAGTGGCTGCTCCCGGCCACCACAGACTCGACCTGCTGGGCTCCGGCGATCCTTCCACCTCAGCCTTCCGAGTAGCCGGAATTACAGGCATGCACTACCACACCCGGTTGATTTTTTGATTTATTATAGAGATGAGGTCTCGCTGCCCAGGCAGGTCTCGAACCCTCAGGCTCAGACAATCCACTTACCTCAGCCTCCCAAAGGCGCAGGATTACAGGCTGAGCCACAGAGCCCGGCTCAAAGTAAATTTTGAACATAGTACTCTTCTTATGTAACTTCAGTTGGATTTATGCTGAATTCAGAAGGAACTGAAAAGTAATAATGAATGTATTCGTTGTTTTATTTGTGTGAGTAGTATTGTAATATAAATTTTAAAATGGACTCTCGGCAAGATGACGACGGCACAGGTGAACTGGGACCAAGATTACATACTGCTGAATAGACAGACTGTAAAGCAGAGGGAAAAGTGAACAAAGCCAGAAGACCCTCATAAGGAAGAAGAGGACATTGCAAAAGAGAAATAAAAGCAACCCCACCTTCCCTCAAAAACAGAATTGAAGAAGGGGAGGGAAAGGGGGAGAGGGAGAAAAATCTACAGAAATGAAGAAAAACCAGAAGAAGAGTATGGGTCTCTCCCAGATGCCTTGGAGAGCAGACACTGAGAAAACTGACTTTGGAATGCAAACAATGAAAAGCCCCCAGAATGAAGGGTCTCAAACTGCAAA
The DNA here is from genome assembly GCF_000164805.1 of Carlito syrichta. Classification (NCBI taxonomy): domain Eukaryota; kingdom Metazoa; phylum Chordata; class Mammalia; order Primates; family Tarsiidae; genus Carlito; species Carlito syrichta. The sequence goes on from NW_007259429.1 coordinate 262,272, forward strand.
TGTAGATATCAAGACAATAATGGAGAGATTAAAAAGATTTGAGGAGACACAAGAAGAAACTAGGAAGGAGCTGATATCTGAGAAAACAGTAATAAAGAATACTGTGAATGAAATAAATAACAAACTGATAAGCATGGAGAGCAGAATTACCCAAGCAGAAGAATCTCAGAGCTTGAGGACCAAAATATAGAAATAACCCAAACTCTTAAAAACACAGAAAGTAAGCTCAAAAAGACAGAACAAAACTTTCAAGAGATGAGTGACTACCTCAAGAGGCCTAACATAAGAAAAATTGGACTCCTGAGGCAGAAAGAGAAACAGAGACCACATTGGAACAAACTTTCCATGAGATCATTCAAGAAAACTTCCCTTATCTAATCAGTGATGCAAAAATTCAAACACAAGAGATTCAGAGAACCCTTGCAAGACAACAAATGAGAAGACCAACTCCTAGGCACATAATAATTCACCTAAATAAAGTAGGCACAAAAGAAAAAATCCTAAAGGCAGCAAGAGAAAAAGGCCAGATCACCTACCATGGAAGACCAATCAGAATAGCAGCAGATTTATCTGCAGAAACCCTGCAGACTAGGAGAGCTTGGAGTCCTATCTTCAAAGACCTAAAAGATAAACAATTTCAATGAAGAATAACCTACCCAGCCAAGCTAAGCTTCATCAGTGAGGGAGAATTAAAATCTTTCCCAGATATCCAATCCCTAAGAACTTATGCTGCCACCAAACCATCTCTACATGAAACACTTAAGAAAGTACTAAACACAGAAGAAAAGGAAAAAAGAACAATGTTCTTCACAAGAGTACAGGGAAAAGAATAAAATATACACGAACCAACCCCAAAACCAAAAGAAAGACAAAAAGAAAAAGAAAAAACCAAGTAGAAGAACAACAACTCAACAAGA
>NW_007259430.1:0-438 GCF_000164805.1 Carlito syrichta
CAGTCCCTTTCTCTCTTCCATAAACACTCCCTCTACAGCTTCTCTCCCTCCCTCTGTCCCACAAGCATCTGTACTTCCTCCTCCAAACTCCCCTCCCCCCACTACAAACACTGTAAGGCCCCCCCCAGTGGCTTGCTCCTCTCCCGTCTTGTATTTCAATCCTGCAGAGGAGCCCCCTCCTTCCTCTTCAGCTCCACCCACTTCTCCAGCTATTCAACCTCTGTGCTCTCCCCTTTCAATCAACCCCCAGTATAGCCCTCCAGTAACCCAATCCAAGGCCACACCAGTCATTCAGGTACACGTCCCCTTCTCTATCTCAGACCTCTAACAAATAAAAAAAGTCTTAAATCATATACAACTAATCCTGCCACCTCCCTCTATTTCTAACTTCAACCCAACAGATAAACCTCCTATAGTCTGCTTTTGCTATTCCACTCT
>NW_007259430.1:1886-3272 GCF_000164805.1 Carlito syrichta
TGTCTAAAATATCTTCGTGAAAAGTATGACAAAAGGGGGACAAAGCGAATATTTCCCATACCCCTCATTCTCTTATCTGTGTGTGTCTGTCACTTTAAATCTGCTAAAAAGCTGGTTGAGTTATTATGCTTTGTTTGATGGGACATGTGGTCTTTTAAAAACTTAATTGGTGCATATTTCTCAATGTCATCTTATGTCTCCTCTTATTTATGTGGTGTTTTCTCCCAACCCATTGGCTCTGTTAAAATTTCTGCCTTTTGTTGTTAAGGTTGTGGAAAAATTGCCTGCTGCATATAAAAAGTGTTACTGGTTATCTTAAATTATTTCTGGGGACCACTGCCCCTCTCTTCCTTAGCCTGTGTTCTCCTTCATAAATTCTGAAGGGGCTCACTGTAATTCACCTATAATAATAATAATAATAATAATAATAAATTAGTTAAAAGTAAGTCCATTTCTAAAGGTTTAGGCCTTGCCTAAAATCGTGATCAACTGCTTGTCCCTGTAAAAAAACTGTTGGGAAGTCTCTTAGAGTCTTGTAATGTATGCTGACTCCCTACTTTATATTGTAAAGCTAAATAACACTAATGCTTGCGTTTTTGGGCTACACTCATTTAATTGTTTACGTCTTATGACTAAGGCTGCTGTTTAGTAATTAGTACAACCTTTCAGTTTGCGGGTTAGCATAATAATCACTAGAAATTCTTTGGAAACATGAGTAAACTAAACATAGGTATTTGATATTACATCACTCAGGATCCAAGTCTCTAAAATGAAATTTGTTAAACCTTTAAAATTGTTTAACAGTAGGCCTCTGAAGAAAAGGGGGCCATGAACATAAATGTTCATAAAAAGAAAATGTGTTGTCTATTTAAAATAAATTTTAATCACAGTTTATGAGCTTATTTCCCTAGACACTTCTTGGACCAGAAAAAACTCAAACATCCAGGGGGAATAAGTGCTGCTAAAAATAAAATAAAATAAAATAACGAAAGGAAGGACCCAATCAACAACTGTAAAAAAAAAAAAAAAGAGGACACTGAGGGTGGTCCTGTTCCTATAGTAGTCTAGAAAATTTAAATGCCTAACTTCTCTATGAAGTCTCAAAGGGGGATAAACAAAAACCCCTGCTAGGAGAAAAGGCCCCCAAACAGGCCTTTATTTTTATTTATTTATTTTTTTTGAGTTGGAGTCTCACTCTATCATCCAGACTAGAGTGCAGTGGCCGCTCCCGGCCACCGCAACTTTGACCTGCTGAGCTTCGGCGATCCTTCTGCTTCAGCCTTCCGAGTAGCCGGAATTACAGGCATGTGTTACCATGCCCGGCTGATTTTTTTATTTATTATAGAGATGAGGGCTCGCCAAGTTGCCCAGGTGGGTCTCGAACCG
>NW_007259431.1:0-10512 GCF_000164805.1 Carlito syrichta
TTATTGTATTTACGCATTTTATTACAATCAGCCTCAAATTCCTTTTGTAAAATAGGCAGCTTAGAAGGAACCTGGCTGCTGTCACCAAACATCCATTTTCTGTCTTCCTTTTGTTAGTAGACTCTTCAGGTTTTGGTTGAGTACGTGGCCATCCAGGAAAAGAGAATATTTCCCCGCTTCCCTCGCCCATGTGTGCTCATGTAACTAAGTTTTGGCTAGTGGTGTGAGTGATAATGACATCTATAACTTCTGGGTTTGCCCTTCAAAGCTGCTCGCCCTCCATTGCCACACACCCCTGCCCCACATTTCTCCTTTCTAGTTAACTGCGTTGTAGACATGGTAGTGAGCAGGCTTCTGCCCTGCAGACAAGAGCAACATGCTAAGGAGTCCAGGAGCAACAAGGGAAAAGGAATCCAGATCTCTAAACAACCTCATGGAGCAGAACCATCTCACACTTTCAACCTTTTGGTGTACGGGATTTAAAAAAAAAAACTCTCCAAGCCGGGCTCGGTGGCTCAACCTGTAATCCCGTGCTTTGGGAGGCTGAGGTGAGTGGATTGCCTGAGCCCGTGGGTTCGAGACCTGCCTGGACAACTTGGCGAGACCTCATCTCTACAATAAATCAAAAATTAACCGGGCGTAGTAGCGCGCGCCAGTAGTTCCAGCTACATGGAAGGCTGAGGTGGAAGTATTGCCGGAGCCCAGCAGGTCAAGGCTGCGATGGCCGGGAGCGGCCACTGCACTCCAGTCTGGGTGACAGAGTGAGACTCCAACTCAAAAAAAAAAACAAAAAACAAACCTGTGTTGTTTAAGCCTCTGTTCATATGGTTTCTGTTAAACTGGCTGAACCTATATCCCAATTAATACAGCATCTATACAGAATGAATGAATGAAAGTGAATAATTTCTAAACCAACTCCTTGAATTCCATGATCCCCAGAAATAACTTGTTTGATTATTCTCCCCAGTTAACTCATGATGATACATATACTTTACCTAATGTCCTGGCTGATTGAGTCATCATGTATGAATTTATTCCCATTGTCAATAACGATATTACTTGAACGTAGACTATGAACTAAAAACAAGGCACATAGTTAGAAGTATTAAAATAAGTTCCTCAAAGGTAATCACTGTTTAACTAACCACCAGCAAAATTCTATCTTAATCCACATTTTTGAAACCTGCCCCTGATAAGTGAAGGTAAAAACATGTGACTTGTGGACACTGCTGAAACAGAATGCACTGGGGCAGAAGTTAATTCAGTCTGAATGAGGAAGACAGTCGATGTGTGTGTTCTGTGATAAGGAGCCTGAGGGAGGGCTCTGCACAGCTGCCATTGCAGCACTGTCACACACAGGCAGCAGGGTGACAGCCTGCACAGATGTGGCTGTGGAACCTGTAGGCTGGGGAGAAAGCCAGCACCAGCAGGCAGTGGCAGCCCAGACAGGAGAGGGTCCTGCAGCTGCCACCCTCTTCCACCACTGTGTACCAGGCGCCAAAGGAGCTGGCCGGGGCGATGGGGAGGCCTGGAGAGTACTGTGCAGAGGCAGAAGGACAAGCACACTGGAGGCTTTGCCATGTTATAGACGTGTGACTAGGGCCAGGTCACTTAACCACTGTAAGTCACAGTGTCCTTTGCTGAAAAGAGGAGGTAATAGCAATTTCTGCTCCAGACAGTGTTTTTCAAACTTGACTGATAGCAACAATCACTTGAAGTGCTTGTCAAACATACTGACTCCCCCGCCCCTTCCCTGCAGTGTGATTCTGTAGGTCTAGGGTTCTTAGCACCAGACAGAACTAGGCACACTGTAAAACAATGCTCAACTGTTAATTAACTTCTCGCTGACTTGGTTTTAGGTCAATTCCTTAAAGGAAAGAGAACGGAAGGAGCGCAGGTGTTGCTCATTAGACTTTTCCTTCAGAGCATGGAAGGACTCAGTTTTTACAAAACCACAGATTTATTTGAACTCAAAATTAATGCCCAGACCATGCCCACAGACACACATTCTCAGGAGAGATATGCTGAGGAATATGACCCTCTATCAAAAAGCACCTCCGCCTTTAGGAGATAGGCACTTGAGTTCTTTCACTATCACATTACATACAGAAGGCTACTCTTTTTGTTTTGATTTCTCCACATGCAAGATGAAGAGGTGGATAGGTGCTCCCAAAAAGGGAGTATTCAAAAAATACGGTACTCTTGGGGCCGTCTGAAACAGGAGCAAAATAGTAAAAAGAAAAAATCCTGGGCTGGAAATCAAGCAATATTAGGAAACTCTGTACATCTACTTCCGGATTCCTTGGTATGTGGCAGGTAGTCTTAAGCACATATTATCCAAAGGGTTTTCTCCCTTCCAGAATCAGGTGCAGGGTTTATCTGACTGAGAGTTTGGAGTAATCCTGGAGATTTTTAGCAACTTCTAGGAACTTCTCCAGTTAGCTCACACAGTACCACCACAAAAGGACAAGGTGTTCTATGCTGCCAGCAGATTCCCAGGACTCTGGCTCCTGCCTGGAAAGTCAGCGTCACAGATGCTGCCATCACCAGGCTACCCAAAGACCCACCAGCTAGCCCATGGGGCTTTGAGAAAGAGTGAAAAGGAAGCCAAATTTTGTTTTTCACTACAGAGTCTTCAGCTGGAATTTTTGAAGAAATTAATTTTTAAAAATTAGTCCTTAACACACAAATATAACTAGACCTTTCGCATTTATGAATTCTTTCTTTTCTTGGTATACTTAACCAGCATTTTGGTTTTTGTTCTAATAGCTATAGGGATTAGAATGCTCTTGATGAGGATATTATTTTTTCATGAATCCTGACAGCTACTGAACATAGCATCTTATGTGTTTCACAACATATACTGAACCTTTAAGTGGCAGGCATTTTACAGAACATCATCTCTATCCTCAACTGAAAATTGAGGCTTCGCAAGGCTGAGAACTTCCCACAGTCAGCCAGCCTGTGAGTGGTGGAGTTGGGATTGGAGCCCAGGTCCATCCAACCCCCATGTCCATGACTACTGCATGGCTCCTGGCCCCTTCTGTCCACAAAAATACATTTTCTTCTGAGTTTTTTCCTGCCCAGAATAACATGCTTTAACAATCTAATCCAAACTGGCTAACTTTATTGCTGTGTATTCTGACAAGTGCTACAAAATAAGTAAAGATGAATAAATACGAACGGTCATTAAACACACTGCTTTTCCTACCATTTGCGGTGCATCTACTTTGTGTTCAGACAGATTATAAACATCAGGAGCCAAGAGTAAACTGAAAACTCCTTTGATTCCAGACCACGCGAGAATGATTCCCCATCGCCAATTATATTCATAACTCGAACGCTTCAAGATAGGGCTCACTAACAAAATAGCAAGCATCCTGTGGAGAAAAAGACACTAAAAGTAAATAAATCACACCTTATGTATTAAATTCATGCTTGAAACAGTGTACTGAATACTAAATTCCATATGAAATTTTTCAGGAAAATGAAAAAAATGCAATTTATCGACAAGTCGTTCAAATGTCTTGAGACTAATCAAATCTTCGATCTAAGTTTTATAGTCTTAAAATCTTGAAAATAATGCTAGAACTTCTATATAAAGAATATATAAAACATAAACAATTATAAACTAAACACAGTAGCTCACACCTGTAATCCCAGCACTTTGGGAGACTGAGGTGGGAGGATCACTTGAGGCAAGGAGTTTGAGATCAGCCTGGGCAACAAAGCAAGATCCATCTCTACAAAAAAATTGGAAAATTCAGCTTGGTGTAGTGGTATGCACCTGTAGTCCCAGCTACTCAGGCGACTGAGACAGGCGGATCATTTGATCCCAGGAGTTTGAGGCTGTGGTGAGCCATAATCGTGCCACTGCACTCCAGCCCAAGCGACAGGGATCCTGTCTCAAATATATATATACATATAGATACCAAAAAAAGCTTACACATTTTAAGAAAGGAAAAAACTATTAAAATGATAATACTCAATATATATCCATAACAAAAGATGAACACAAGTCATGTTTGACTTCTGCAATTACAAGAGGTGCTCAGAGTGGTTATTATCAGTTTCCAATCACTTCCGATTATGGTGAACTACTGCAGGACTTGTAGCTGTGCGAGGCCTCCCGGATCTCACTTGTGCATATCACACACTGTACCATGCATCCCAAATTTAACACAAATGCGTGCAATTGTTAGGTGTGTTGGAGGGTCTGTCACGTACTCATGCTTCCATTGTCGTTGTACTTCCATAACATTCTCAAATTTCAAAGACCACTTCAAAATGGTCTTGCACTCCTCGACAACCATGCTTCTGCCATTTTCTTTGACTGTTCTGTTACTTGGTGATGCTAGCATTTATTTGATTAATGACATCTTTTGAGCAAATGTCATACTATACATTGCTACCATAATTCAATTCAACTTCAAAAAGTAATACATAGATAAAAATGTGTATACATTTTTAGGTACCCCAGTATACATATATTATATTTAATACTAGTGTGTATGTACTGTTTGGATTTAGTTAGTAAATTCCTTCAGGGAAACCTCTTCAAAGAATGTTGACAAGCTCATCTACTCCCTGGAAGGCCATAAAATGACTGGATTCAGAAATTAGAATGAAGGACATGCAGATCATGGTCAAAATATAAAATTATTATAGACACATCAATAAACTTAACCCAACCAAGTTTTTCTTGAGCTCCACAAGAATCACACATTAAATGTCACACAAATAATTTTAATTTGTATCTTCTTGCCTTCCAGATCATTTTTTCTATATGACCCCTGCCAAAATTTAAAATCTACCTTTCTCTGGGGAATCTGCACTGCGATAATATCAATACTGTCCTTCAAATGATTTGGAACAAATGAAATTTCAGGAAAAGTAAAATCAGACTTGTCCTTGGCTTCAAAAAGTATATTTTGTGTCAATTGCTCAGCTAGGAATTACATAAGCCAATTTAGAGAATTCCTGTTATTGAGAAACAGAAAATCTACAATTATGACCTTTAATGTAAATAATTAATTTGGGCAAATTTCCCTGCCTTGTATTCAAGACTTTTGCAAAGTGACTCTTACCTACCTTTTTAGCTTAACTAAATAGCCAAACTTTCCCTAAAATATCAGAGTCTAGCTAAAATAGAACAACGTGTGTCGTTTCCTGGTATCAGAAATGGGGAGGCAATATAGTAAAGACTGTAAAGTCAGTCTACCTGTCTTAAATTTAGGCTTGTTTTCTACTAACTACATAATCTTAAGCGAGTTATTTAACCCACTGCAGACTCTTGGAGGTCTGCTGCCACTGTCATTTGACTCCAGATGTGGATGGTCTCCCATGCATACCTCAGACAAGAGTCTCTTTGGCGATCCCTCAGGCAAACTCTTCAGGTATCTTCTGAATTCCCCAGAGATGAGGAAATAACTTCCAGATCCTTTCCATGTCAGGAAGGCATTAAGTGGAGATCAGAGGCACTCTCTCAGGCCTGCCTCGCTACTCACATATGTCAACCCACCATTTCTAGTCATTAGCACTAGTTCCATATTGGAGCCACCCTGTGAGGCTATGTTTTCTCAGATTTCCAAACAGGAGTTAGGGGTGGGGTGAGATGAGGGTGAAGCAGCATCCTCACCCTAGTCTTCACTCCCTCTAATCTCTCTCTTTCCAGCAATGGTCCTCCATCAGCTATACTAAGGCACAAAATAAAATCGTATAATCTCAATCTACCAAGCTTATCTCTTCATATAAAAAAAGGTACTTTCAGAATTTAGCAAAGTATCCTGTTCTTCAGCAACACTTGCCTTCTGGCTTTCAGGTCTGTTATTTCACTGTGGGGTTTCAAAAACATGTGGAAATCAAGAGCTGAATACAGATTCTTCCTTTATGTTGGTATTCTGTTACAAAACCTTAATCCTCCTTTTGGCTGTTCAGAGGAAAGGCCATGTGTGAAGAAGTATATTCTTGCATTACAGGAAGGGCATGCCCTTTTTTTTTTTTTTTTGAGTCAGAGTCTCACTCTGTCGCCCAGACTGGAGTGCACTGGCCGCTTTCAGCCACTGCTGCTTTGCCTGCCGGGCTCCAGCAATCCTTCCGCCTCAGCCTTCCGAGTAGCCGGAATTACAGGCACGCGCTACCACGCCCGGCTGATTTTTTGATTTATTGTAGAGATGAGGTCTCACTGCCCAGGCGGGTCTCGAACCCGCGGGCTCCGCCAATCCACTCACCTCAGCCTCCCAAAGGCGCGCGATTACAGGCTGAGCCACCGAGCTCAGCTGAGCATGCCCTTTTATAGTGGCTATTGTGGTGTCCCACCTTGGCGCCCTCTTCAGGGCTGACACACCCATTCCCTCGCTGATAGAAATGAAGGATTTAAGTGGGCCCTATGTCTCTGCCCCTCACCGTGCGTTGCTCTGGGCCCCAGGGACCTACCCCGCTCAAAGTGGTTCCCCTCTCAAGGTCAGTCCTTGACTGCATAATGAAGGAACACAAAGGCCTGTCCCCTTGTTTCAGGGTGGGACAATTCTGAAGAGCTCTCCCAGCTCCACAGCACCCTGTGGCCCAGCTGAACCTCAGGTGAAACGACTGTGGGCCAGCTTCTCCCTCTGCCCAGTCCTGCCTTCCTCCCTTGCCCAGTAAAATTTCCACCCACAACTCTTCCAACTCTCTCTCTCAGGTTCTGTTTCTAGGAGACCCAATCCATGACTCCTTTGAATATGTAATCCAGCTCACAGCAGGCATTCCACAGACCCCCACAACTAGCTAATAAAGCCCAATAGCACATCACTTAAGCCTCCCTTGTGAAGCTTATGTTATGTTGCAGTTATTTATATCTGTATCCCTCCAACTGAATTGTAAACTTCTTGAGGAGAGGTACTGTGTTTTATTCCTCTCTGTGACCTTTGAGACTATAAGCAGCAAGTCCTATTGTATTCACAGTCGCTTTCCTTTAGAGAAAGAGACCTGGGGTTGCTGTTTGTCTGGGATGGAGGTAGGGGTGGGGAATATCACCAGAGAGCAGTGGAAAAAAGCACCGCATTCTTTGGCTCCTAACTTGAAAGACCATTTACTTTTTAAGGCAAGTTTGCATAGCTGTACAGCCAGGAGACCTGCAAGTAGAACTGTCTGAACCAGTATCTTCTGCCCCACACAAAAAAAGTTGCTAGGAGACAGTGTCTCTATGCCACCTTCAGTGTGGGAGATTGGGGAGGAGGACAGGAGAGAGAAGATACAGGAGAACACACCCTAATTGTAAGCAGAAGGGCCTGACATGCTGTATCCCCACTAAAGTGAAAGCTTAAAAAAGTCCCTGTAGGTTCAGGGTCAAGGACTAAAAGGAGAGCCCTTCAAGGTAGGGAAAGTTTGTCAAAAAAATGTGGGGTCCTGCTAAATGACTCAAGTGTGGCTTGGATGACTGACAATCTCTCAGAAGTATCACCAATCTGAGGGAGGTGGATACAGCAGCGCTACAGAGAACAGCCTTCAAGGACATCAGCCACTGGTGTCAGAGCAGGACAGATCAGATGAAAAGATCATTGAAAGATCACTGATCCCTTTCTCTGCCACCATGAGTGGCCAATCACACATGAATAAGATCAGCCACTCCTGCCCATTCCCACAGGGATTTACCTGTCACATAAGGGATCCTCCCCCCATCACTTTTGGTGTCAACCCATCAAGGGTAGAAAAGGAACACTATCAGAGGTGGCTTCATATATATATGTGATTGATATATATATATATAATAGGTGTCATATGCGATATATATAACCTGTTACACACACACACACACACACACACACACACACACACACACACACACACACTAGACTGTAACTAACTTCATAATCCTGAACTGACCTGAGAAGTCACTGGGTTAAATGAATTTACTTAATTGTATGTAAACTAAATGCACCAAGATCCAGTTCACAATCATATAGTAAAGTCAGTTATAAAATTTCATTTTTGAGAACTACGATCTGGGCACTGTTATAATAGTATTAAGTTATATTACAACTCTATAGGGAAAAGGTTTTTCAAGTCATACATGTCACTGTTCAAATCAGAAACCGGCCTATATGTCCAATGGTTATTGAGGAAAACTCAGAGCTTCCTAGAAGTGTTGATTTCAACATCAAAAAGGCCAAATTAATCTTTGTCAATGTGAAAATCAATTATATTTTTTCCCTAATTTTGTACCTCATCAAAGTCAAATCCTAAATATTTAAAAAAATATATTTTAATGAGTTTCATAATTGTAATTTTTCAAAACTGCAAATAATCTCACAAATCCATAGCTTTTAGTCTACCTTCAAAGGTTATTAATATTAATTGTCCTTTAAGCTTTTCCCACATAGTGAAGTTTATTAACAGATTTGTAACAGTTTTTTATTCATCTTAAAAATCTATACATCAAGCCTAAGTGATTTTATAAAAAGAAAGTGCAGGGTTCTCTTGTCCATAATTCATACCCTCCAGGAGTAGGACATCTTAGTTGTTTCTAATTTTTCATCACTATGAGTGTAACTACATTGAGGATCTTTAAATAATTAAATCATTGTCCACATTTAAAAAAATTTCTGACATCTTTATTGAAATATAAAAATCTGCACCTACTTAACCTATATAATTTGGTGAGTACATCGTTCTCTCATTTTTTTTTCTTTTTCTTTTTTGTGTTGGAGTCTCACTCTGTCACCCAGACTGGAGGGCAGTGGCACGCTACCGGCCACCACAGCATTGACCCACTGGGCGACCCTTCCACCTCAGCCTTCCAAGTAGCTGGAACTACAGGTGCACACTACCATGCCCAGCTCATTTTTGATTTATTGTAGAGATGAGCTCTCTCCAAGTTGCCCGGGCAGGTCTCAAACCCGCAGGCTCAGGCAATCCACTCACCTTGGCCTCCCAAAGCACTGGGATTACAGGCTGAGCCACTGAGCCCGGCCTGTTCTCTCATTTTTAATCACATTCTTAGAAATGGAACATGAACACGTAACATTCTTGATAAGTAGTTATTTAGTCATTCAACAAATATGTATAAAAAGTCTATTCTAAAATCTAAGAGTATTGTAGAGATCAAGACAGCTGATCCCTGACTTCCAGGATTACAACACACTGAGGAGACAAACATGAAATAATTAACTGTGAGTCAGCAATCTGCAACACTCCTGGAAAGTGCTACAAAGGATAATTAAATAGGGACAAAGCATGGAAGAAGGGTGCCTCCCTGGTGGCAGTGGATAGCAAGCTCAAGAAGCAGGGAGGCTTTTCCTAAGGAACGGTCGCCTCTAACATCTGAAGGATGAATACGCACCAGGGGCCAGGGTGAAGGACAGCGAGAGGTCAGCTTTGGAAGAGTCCTGAAGGGACAAGTGTCTAAGGGACTTGAAGAAGTCCTTCATATCTGGAATGAAGACAGCAAGGGGCAGGGGGCACTTGAGGTGACTGGTGAGGGCGGCAGGGCCAGTGTCCAGCAAGGTCCTTGTTATGAATATATGGTTTTTAGAAACCACTCATTGCCAGCTTGGTGGCTTAGCCTGTAATTCCAGCACTTTGGGAGGCCGAGGCGAGTGGATTGCCTGAGTCCGCGGGTTCGAGACCCACCAGGGGAACTTGGCGAGACCTTGTCTCTACAATAAATCAAAAAATAGCCGGATGTGGTAGTGCGCGCCTGTAGTTCCGGCTACTTGGGAAGGCTGAGGCAGAAGGATCGCTGGAGCCCAGCAGATCGAGGCGGTGGTGGCTGGGAGCATGCCACGGCACTACAGTCTGGGCGACACAGTGAGACTCCAACTCAAAAAAAGAATAAAAGAAACCACTCGTTTTATGGCTGAAAAACGGGACCACTTTTTATTTTATTTCTTTAATCACTAGTGAGTTTAAAATTTTAAAATATTTTAGCCATTTGTATTTCTTCTTTTATGAACTTGTCATATTCTTTGTAAATAACCATATGGGAGATCTAGTTACTTCCTTATAGATTTGTATGAATTGGGTTTTGATTATTTATTTTATCTTTGTTATAAATTACAAAAGTAGGGCATGAATAATGAAAATTTTTTTTTATTTTTATTTTTTTGTTAATCAACATTTTTTTATTATGGTTTTGTGGGGTACAGTTAAGGGTTAGGTGTACAATTACATTTCATTCAAGCACCCTGTTGATAAGAGGTGTTTTCCCATCCCCAGACAGATATTTGCTACAGTTAATCCGATCTCCCTCCCCCCTGTAGTTTCCCAGTACCGTTAGTCATTTTCTTATAGTATTGCATTGGATGTTCAAGGTCCATTATATGAGTGAAAACATGTGATATTCGGATCTTTGTTTCTGTGAGAGGTCACTCAGTATTATAGACTCTAGTTCCATCCAGGTTGCAGCGAAATTCATGATTTTGTTCTTTTTTATGGTTGCATAGTATTCCATCGTGTATATATACCACATTTTTTTTAATCCAGTCCTCTTTTGATGGGCAGCATGGTTGTTTCCAGGTTCTTGCTATTGTGAAC
>NW_007259431.1:11246-14675 GCF_000164805.1 Carlito syrichta
CGATCCATTTGGAGTTAACCTTTGTGCATGGGGATAGATAAGGGTCCTGTTTCAATCTTCTGCATGTGGTCAGCCAGTTTTCCCAGCACCATTTACTGAATAGGTTCTCCTCTCCCCAGTGGTAGATGGTGGGGGCTTTGTCGAAGATGAGTTGGTTGAGAAATTGAGGTTTTGCTTCTGGAATCTCAATTCTATTCCATTGATCTATATGCCTGTTCCTGTACCAATACCAAGCTGTTTTGATGATTGTAGCTTTATAGTAAAGTTTGAAGTCTGGTATTGTGATACCACCTGCTTTGTTGTTTTTTTGCTGAGGACTGTTCTGGCTATTCTTGGATGTTTGTGTTTCCATATGAATTCCTGTGTTGTTTTTTCTAGGTCTGAGAAGAATGTTGTTGGTAATTTAATGGGTATTGCATTGAATTTGTAGATTGCCTTAGGTAAGATGGACATCTTCACAATGTTGATTCTTCCAATCCATGAGCATGGGATATTTTTCCACTTGTTCGTGTCAGCTTTGATTTCTTTGAGCAGTGTTTTGTAATTTTCATTGTAAAGGTCTTTCACATCTCTGGTTAGGAAGATGCCAAGGTATTTCTTTTTTTTGTGGCTATTGTGAATGGAATTGTGTTTTTTATTTGGGTTTCTGTTTGTTTATTATTGGTGTAGAGAAATGCGATTGTCTTTTGTACATTTATTTTGTATCCTGAGACTTTGCCAAAGGCCTTTATCAATGTAAGGAGGTTTTTGATAGATTCTCTTGGGTTTTCAAGGTACACAATCATATCATCTGCAAAGAGAGATAACTTGACTTCCTCTTTTCCTATTTGAATACCTCTGATTGCCTCCTCTTCTCTGATTGCTCTAGCCAGTGGGCATCCTTGTCTAGTTCCAGTTTTCAGGGGAATTGGTTCCAATTTTTGTCCATTTAGGAGTATGCTGGTTGGGGGTTTCTCGTAGATGGCTTTTACTATTGTGAGGTATGTTCCCCATATGCCTAGATGTTCAAGGGTTTTTATCAAGGAGGGGTGCTGGATTTTATCAAAAGCTTTTTCTGCATCTAATGATATGATCATGTGGTTTTTGTTTTGACATCTGTTGATGTATTTAATTACATTTATGGTTTTACGAATGTTGAACCAGCCTTGCATTCCAGGAATGAAGCCTACTTGGTCATGGTGGATGATTTTTGAGATGTATTGCTGAATCTGGTTTGCTAGGATCTTGTTGAGAATTTTAGCATCTATGTTCATCAAAGATATTGGCCTGTAGTTCTCTTTCTTTGTTGGATCTTTACCTGGCTTGGGTATCAATGTGATGTTGGCTTCATAAAATGATCTGGGGAGAGTTCCATCTTTTTCAATCACCTGGAATACCTTCAGTAGGATTGGTATAAGCTCCTTCTTAAATGTCTTGTAGAATTCTGCTGGAAAGCCATCTGTACCAGGGCTTTTTTTTGTAGGAAGTTTTCTTATTACATAGTCAATTTCCTTGATTGTTATTGGTCTATTTAGGGTCTCAATTTCTTCTTGCTCCAACCTAGGTAGGTTGTGTGATGTCAGAAAGTCCTCCATTTCCTTAAGGTTTTCAAGTTTGTTTCCATACAAGTGTACGTACTAGTCTCTAATGATCTTTTGTATTTCTTCAGGGTCAGATGTGACTTCATCTTTTGTGTTTCTGATTGTGCTTATTTGGTTTTTTTCTCATTTTTTCTTGGTCAGTCTAGCTAGGGGAACACCGATCTTGTTTATCCTTTCAAAGAACCAGCTTTTTGTTTCATTGGTTTTTTGTATTATCTTTTTGTCTTCTATGTCCTGGGTTTGGGCTTTTATTTTGGTGATCTGGATTCTTCTGCTGAAATTAGGGTTTTTGTGGTCTTGCTTTTCCAACTTCTTTAGGTGGCTTGTTAGGTTGTGAATTTCTGTTCCTTCCATTTTCTTCATGTGTGTTTGTAGGGATATAAATTCCCCCCTTACTACAGCTTTCAGGGCATCCCAGAGATTTTGGTAAGATGTTTCTTCATTTTCATTTGTTTCCAGGTATCTTTTGATCTCTGTTTTGATTTCGTCATTGACCCAGGAGTTGTTTAGCATCATCCTGTTTAGTGTCCATGTCTTTGGGGGTTTTGGGGGGACTTTGTTGGTGTCAGTGTTTATTTTTATTCCACTGTGGTCTGAGAAGGTGCATGGTAGAATTTCGGTCCTTTTAAATTTGCTTATGCTTGACTTATGGCCAAGTAAGTGGTCAATCTTAGAATATGTTCCATGTGGTGATGAGTAGAATGTGTATTCTGTGGTCTTTGGATGGAGTGTTCTGTAGGTATCAATTAAGTTCATTTGGCCCAAAGTCACATTGAGGTTCCAGATCTCCTTGCTGATTTTTTGTCCTGATGATTTGTCTAGGGTTGTGAGTGGGGTATTAAAGTCCCCAGTTATGATAGTGTTAGAGTCAATATCTATCTTTAGTTTTCCAAGAAGTTTCCTTATGAAAGTTGGTGCACCTATGTTGGGTGCAAATATGTTTAGAATAGATATTTCTTGTTGATGGATTGAGCCTTTTATCATTATGTAGTGGCCTTCTGTATCTTTTTTGATTTTTAATAGCTTGAAGGGTATTTTGTCCGAAATTAAGATCGCCACTCCTCCTTTCTTTTGTATTCCATTCGCCTGAAAGTTTATTTCCCATCCTCTTACTTTGAGTCTGTGGGTGTCCTTTCTAGAGAGGTGAGTCTCTTGAAGGCAATAGATTGTTGCCTGATGATATTTTATCCATTTTGCCATTCTATGTCTTTTCAGTGGTGCATTTAGTCCATTCACATTTAGGCTAATAATTGAAATGCAAGAATTGATCCCTGTCATAAGGTTCTTACAGAGTTGTTCCTGTTTGTTTGTTGTCTTTGGGTTTTGGAGTTGGTTCATGTGTGTTTTTAATCTTTTGCCTGTACACTTTTGAAGAATGCTGTTGTTCTTTTTTCTTTTTCTTCTGTGTTCAGTACTTTCTTAAGTGTTTCTTGTAGAGGTGGTCTGG
The DNA here is from genome assembly GCF_000164805.1 of Carlito syrichta. NCBI lineage: Eukaryota > Metazoa > Chordata > Mammalia > Primates > Tarsiidae > Carlito > Carlito syrichta. The sequence goes on from NW_007259431.1 coordinate 14,274, forward strand.
TGGCAGCATAGGTTCTTAAGGATTGGATATCTGGAAAAGATTTCAATTCTCCCTCACTAGTGAAGCTTGGTTTGGCTGGGTAGGTTATTCTTGGTTGAAATTGTTTCTCTTTTAGAACTTTGAAGATAGGGCTCCAGGCTCTCCTGGCCTGCAGGGTTTCTGTGGATAAATCTGCTGCTATTCTAATTGGTTTTCCCTGATAGGTAGTCTGGCCTTTTTCTCTTGCTGCCTTTAGGATTTTTCCTTTTATAGCTACTTTGTTTAGGTGAATTATTATGTGCCTGGGAGTTGGTCTTCTCATTTGTTGTCTTGCAGGGGTTCTCTGAATCTCTTGTGTTTGAATTTTTTCATCCTTGATGAGATGAGGGAAGTTTTCTTGAATGATTTCATGAAATGTTGTCC
>NW_007259431.1:15735-29617 GCF_000164805.1 Carlito syrichta
GCTTGTTTCTCCCGTTTTGGTGTTGTTACCTTGAATCACCAGCAGGTGGTGCTATCTCAGCTGATCGCCCCAGAGGGGGTGGGGCCAGACAGGAACAAGATGGCTGCCTGACTCAGGGCAGACAACAGGAGACCCACGGCGGCCGGGCAGGACTTCTCAGTTGCAGGAGAGGTGGCAGCGATCCCAGCAGATCTTCCCTGAAGTGGCTTGAAGTGAGTCGCCTCCGGCCCAGGTGGTACAATGTGCTACTGCCATCACGGAGGCCGTGGCAGCCGTGGTGGTGACGGCGGTGGCAGCGGTGGCGGGGGGGTGGCTGCGGCGGCACCATTTGTGCCGCAGTGACTGTCCAGTCTGTCGCGATGCCCCAGCGGTGGCAATGGCCGAGCTCCATATGAAGCACAGGCTGCGTTGCTGGGGTCTGTAGCCCCCCAGGGCGAGAGTCAGAGACCCACTGCAGATCTCCTTTGCAGAGGGCTTCACAGACCGCGTTGCCTCGTCGCCATCTTGCCGCTTCCTCCGAAAAATTTTTATTTTATTCTTTTTTTAATTCATAAAGAATGGATATTTTTTTAATTATCATTATTTTTATTTTAAAGATGTGTGTTACATTCAGGTTTAGGTACGTAAGTGATTATTGTGCAGATAAAGTTTGGATACCCATATTGATGTTATGTGCCCTCCCTCCCACCCCCTGCAATGTCCCACTACTGCCAATCCCTTTCTTATAGTATTATTATGAAAATTCTGGGTCCATTTATGAGTGAGTACATGTAGTACTCAGATCTTTGTTTCTGTGATGGATCACTGAGTATTATGGACTCTAAATCCATCCAAGTTGCTGCAAAGTCCATAATTTTCAAAACTGCCTGGTATTGGTATAAGAACAGGCATACTGACCAATAGAATGGGTCAGAGATTCCGGAAGCAAAACCTCAATTTCTCAACCAACTCATCTTCTGAAGGAGACCACAGCATAAGCTGACAAGGTCATTGTGTTCTTGGCCTGTGTTCAAGGAAACAAGCCTATACTCCCTCATCTCAAAACAGATGTGATGTGGGGAGCAGACAGGCACTGCCACTGTAGCAGGCCTTGAGTACCCCAAGCTTGTAGGCAACAGTCTCGCCTGGAAGATCTGCATTCTAGTCAAAAGCAGGTGAGGGATGCAGCCTGCTACATAAAACGTAGCAGGCCTTGAGTACCCCAAGCTCATAGGCAAGGTCTCGCTTAGAAACTCTGCATCCTAGCCAAAGGCAGGCTGTGAGGAATGCAGCCTGCTACACAAAACAGAGTCTTGAATGCCCACACATCCTGGTACACATAGTACAGATAAAGTCTTAACTATAATAAAGCCCTAGGTACAAGAAGATAAACGCAAAACAACTCGCCTTCTAGTAACAACGTAATTCCACTGTGGTTCACTCATGTCCCCTAACCTTAATTTGTTACTTTATAATAAAACAAAGTGACATGATGTCAATCACACCTGGCCCAGATGCCTGGCCCAAAAACTGATACTACTTGTTTTTAGAATAATCCCTTGTACAGTTTTGCCCTACATAAAAAGCATGGTAAATAATAAACGGGCTCTCACCTATTGAGGAGAGAGACCTCCCAATCCCGCTTTCTCTTGTCTTTCTTTCTCATTCTCTCCCCCTACCTCAGGCCCTGCTCTGTGGAGGTTAGACCTCCGCAATCTTCAACAAAGCCTCCACCATCAATCACTGGGGAGAGAACCTATTCAGTAAATGGTGCTGGGAAAATTAGCTGCCCGCATGTAGGAGACTGTAAAAGGACCCTTTCCTATCACCATACACAAAATTCTGCATGGATCAAAAGCCTAAATGTAAAACCTCAAACTATAAAATAGGCAACCAATTTCTGATCACCTCTCCAAAAGTGAATGCCATAAAAGATAAGATAGACAACTGGGACCTCATCAAACTGAAAAGCTTCTGCAAAGCAATAAAAAAAAAAATACCATCAAGAGAGTCGGAAGACAGTTCACAGAATGAGAAAGAATATTTGCCAACTGTAAATCTGACAAAGGCCTAACATCAAGGATCTACAAGGAACTCAAATGTGCTGAAAGGAAAAAAACAAACAATCCTATTAAAAAGTGGACAAAAGATATGAATAGACACTTCTCAAAAGAAGATATACGGGCAGCCAACAGACACATGAAAAAATGCTCAGCCTCATTAATCATCAAAGAAACGCAAATTAAAACCACTCAGAGATATCACCTAACTCCTGTCAGGGTGGCTATCATCAATAATTCAAAAAACAACAGGTATTTGAGAGGATGTGGGGAAAAGGGAATGTTTCTACACTGTTAGTGGGAGTGCAAACTAGTACAGTCTCTGTGGAAAACAGTGTGTCGATTCCTAAAAGATCTAAAAATTGACCTTCCATATGATCCAGCAATTCCCCTTTGGGAATATACCTGGAGGAACTCAAATCATTCCACAAAAAAGATATCTGCATATGCATGTCTATTGTAGCACTATTCACAATAGCAAAAACACGGAGCCAACCATGCTGCCCATTGAAAGTGGACTGAATAAAGAAAATATGTTACATATACACGATGGAATATTACTCAGCCATAAATAAAATTTTAAATAGTAAAGATGTATATAAAATTGTCAGAAGCCAAAATGCCCTGACTTTATTCCCCTCCACAAATCCTATTCCCCAGAGGAAAGGAACCACTCTCAAAGTGTTGGTATACATCCTTCCAGGTGTTTTTTAGCCCACAGAAGCATTCATGTGTGGGTCTTCCGTCATTTTTTCCACAATCACCCCTCTAGCCTCACCTCCTTCTGCTGTCCCTCTCCCTGCTTTGGTGCCCAAGGCCTCCTTACAAGTGTGGAGTCAGGTCTGCCTCCCTCAGGGCCTGTGCAGGGATGAGTCTCCGCCCAAACAGCTTTCCTTGCTACTGCCTGCTCCCTCCCTCTTCCATATCTTCTCTCAAAAGTCCCTTTCCCCACTCTGGTTGCCCTGATTAAAATGCAGCCCCCATTCAATGCTGGCACGATCAACTCCCTCGTCCTGCTTTGGTTATTTTTCATAATCTTTCTCATAGATTATATTCACTATTTAACATGCTTTGGGGTTTTTTCAAAAAGCCCTATGACAATGCAAACTCCGTGATTGCAAAAAGTTTTGTTTTCAAGGGCTATTTTGTCCATTGAAGTGTCCTAAGCACCTAGAACATCGCCTGGCAGTTAGTAGATGCTTGATAAATATCTGTTAAATGAATAAAAGAATGAAATGGCTTGTTTTTATGCTTTGTGTTAATATTGTTTTGTTTTAAAATCTAGTGATACACAATAGAACATTATGCAGCCATAAAGAAGGACAAACATATGGTCTTTGCAGAAACTTGGATGGACTTAGAGTCAGTCATACTCAGCGATCTATCACAGAAACAAAGAGCAGAGTACCATATGTTCTCACTCATCAGCGGACCTTGAACAATTATAATACTATAAGTACTGGCAGTATAAGGCAGTAGTGGGAAACTGTCAGGGGAGAGGGGTGGGATTGGCAGCTGAGGGAAACTGCCAGGGGAGGGACGGGCACACCTCATCAACAAGGGCACCTGCGTAATCAACGTTTGTACACCTAGCCCTGAATTGTACCCCACATCTTTATAATAAAAAAAAAGAAAAGAAATAAAAAAAATCTACTGATAATTTCTCGGGAATTCTTTTATTATTTTGAAGCCTCTAAAATTCTTTCCTATCCTGAGAAAATAGGATAGCCAAAATAATAGTAAAACAAACTTTACTGCGCATTAACAATGTGCCATGCACAGTGCTAAACTCTTGTACTTGCATTGCCTCTCTGCATTACCTCATTGAATAGCAACCCTTTGAGATGGTTCTATTATTATGCCCATCTTACAGATAAGTAGATTAAAACTTAGATTAAGTAATTGCCCAAAGTCATATAGTTATAAAGCTAACAAGTGTTAAGCTGAAATTTGGGGGATAAAATTGGGACTCAGAAAGAAACAGAAGCTCACAGATTATATAACAAATTTAATAACAACTTTTAAAGAGGTCCAGACAGAGCTAGAAAAAAGGTGACATCAAATAGTGACTGATTTGACAGCTGCATAGGCACAGCAGGCGGGCACCCATGTTAGGCCCAACATTGATGTGGTGAGGGGTGGGGTTGCACACACAACCGTGTACATACCCTTCCTGTGTGAGAGTTGCAAGCAGTGCCTTGGAGTCAATAGAAGCAATTTTCTATGGAAACGTATTATAAGGTAAGCTACCTTGGCCACCAATCTGAGTGGAAGTGACAGATTTTTCAGAGGCAAAACTACTACAAATGGGCAATGGCATTCAAGAATAAGCATGCTCATGGAGTCAGGTTCAAATCCCAACTCTGTTCTTGGGTTAATCTAGGTAAGTTTTTAAGCTCTCTGGGCTTCATCTGTGAATGGTGCAATAATGCCTATCTCACAGGGTTGTATTTATATTGATGGCATTTTGTACATGACAAATACTTAACAAATGGTTTTATTATAGCTATTGATGATAACAATGATGAGAGTCAACAAAAATGTTAAGACCCACTAATCTGGTCCAGTGATGTTCACACTTTAACATGCATAAAACCACCTAGAAAGCATGTTACACTGTTTCCTGGATCTCATCTTTAGAGATTCAATTCAATAGCTTGGGATAGGCCCATGAATTTGCATTTCTTTCAAGCTGAGGGTGATGCTGATGCTGCTGGTCTACCCTCTCTCATATTATGGATAAAATCTTTAAAGATAAACACCCCAAGTTGCACCGCAAGCTATCATCAGGGCCTTGACAACATTATGGGTTTCCTCACTCTAAGCCCAAAGCCCTTTTTGCTCCACACCCCTGCTTCCCAATTCTAGTTCTGGGCTCAAGAAGCTAAGTTCAGTAAATGAACTTTAAAAAGTAATTCTTACCGTGTCATATTCACTACTACAAATAAAATGAAAATGAAAACTATGGTGTTAAATCTATAATGCTTGATTTCTCCACATCCAATCACGATGCCAAAGAAAGTATATATTAAATGCTGGTATACAGTTGCAAACATTAGTAAGTACCTAGGAGGAATGCAAAGGAAATGACACTTTAGGCAAAGCATAAAAGCATTTTTCCTTTTAACATAAAAGCATGTCTATTGTAGCTACTGTTCTTGTCTTAGCAGAGGTCCTTGCCTTAATCTGTGTTATAATTGACATTTAAAAGTATTTGACCAGATCTAAAAACACCCAGTTCCATATTTAACTGGAATAGCTATGTGTCAATTTTTTTTATTTTGTCATGTAGAAGAATATACCATCTTCTATCGCTGGAATTTCACAAAAGAATGGACATTGTAAGGACCAAAAATGTGGGAAGGACACAATTTCAGAGTGATAGTACTAAACAAATTAATTTTCATGGAAAAACTCAGGATTATGGCTAATTTTTCTTATTTCAACATTTGCTTTCTGCACTAGACTATGACTTGGTTCCAACTAATTCTAAACAAATTCTGTAATGTATCATAGTCTCTTCAAAGAAAGGCTAACTTTTTTGGTTTTGCTGTTGTTGTTTTGCAAAGACAGGCAGATGGTTTTCCTCTGTTCAAGATGTTTATGTAACATTGTGCATTACTAGGACTAATGAGTAGTTAAGAGTTTTGCTGGTGTTGCATCTTTCTGCTACTTTTCCAGTTCTTCCCATATTATTATATGGACATTTAGGTATGTTATGAAGAAAATAAAGAAAAAAAGTCTTCAAAAAAAGTTCCCAGGATTCAAAGTGAATTTTTATCAGAGAGTTGTGTATTAACTCCACTATGGTCTCTGAGCCACTGATATTTTATTCATAATAGGAATATCAATTAATGTCAATGACTGCTGGGACCTTAAATTTTTTCAAACATAACTGATAGCAAAATTACAAATTTAAAGGTAGAAAAAAGTTAAGGAAAATGAGTATTATTAGTGTCTATGAAGGTGGAACTTCTTAAGCACTAAACTTCTATGAAATCTATACCAGTACACAAAAGGAAACTTACTTAGTAATTATGAACTCAGTCCTTGGTTTAAAGGATAAGGAATCTAAATTCAGTCCTGCAGTGGCCAAAGCAACAATGCCTGACATTCCTAAAAGTTCCGCTGAGGAGAAAATAAAAACAAAAAAATGAATAAAACTAAATGCACTTAAAATTGCACATTGAGATACTTTATCATAAGTGAAAAATTGATGGGAAACTTGAGATTAGTAGTCCTTAGAAAGTGGTTTCAAGGGATTAGCCTCATCCAGTAGATCAGGGCTGGCAAACATTTTCTGTAATGAACCACACTAAATATTTAGTCTTCATGGGCCAGACAGTGCTTGTTGCCCCAGCTCAACTCAGTTGTTATAGGGCAAGACCAGCCACAGATAATATGTGAGTGAGTGGCCGATAAAACATTATTTACAGACACTGAAATTATAATTTCACATAAGTTGTACGTGCTACAAAATATTCTTATTTTCTTTTGTGCCATTTTATAACATAAAAATCATTCTTAGCTGTATAAAAATAGGCAGATTTGGCCCAACAGCAGCAGTTTGCCAACCTCTGCTGCAGACCATTCCTTAGGGAGTCCCTTAAGCACCTCAGGGGCATTGTCCTAGTTGTGCTGAGAGTTGTGAGCTAAGCTGAGGGCTTCTTGGGTGACTTCAGCTTCTGAAGTCTGATTTTCTTTTGCCAGATATAGACCTTCCCAGTTAAAGCTATACACTGGTCTCTAAACAAATGTGTAAATGTAGTCTGAGGCAGGAAAACCAGTCATGCAGAATGTTTGAAAACCAACAGTCTTAGGCTGCAGAGTCTTCAAACAGCACATTTAAAACAGCAGACAGAAAGGAAGAGAAAGGATGTGAAGGGTAGGACTGGAAGAGCGTTGGGGCCAGGCAGAACTGGTTGCTCCTGGAATGTGACCTCCCTTCCTCCCGTAGTGCCCTGCATTTGTAACACAAGGGTAATGTAGTCATGCCCATGGAGTTGTGAAGACTAAACCAGAGAAAAAGAGTGCTTGGCATTCTTTAAAGCAATAAATAAATGATCATCAATATTATGCTATTACTTGTTTTTATCTATTCACTTTGTTGCTTAGTAAATTAACACCGTTTATTAATTTAAAGAGGATTTTATTATTCCTTTGGTTTATCTAATCAATCACTTAAGTTCATGTTAGACTTCTTTTTAGACTTGTTCCACTTAATTGAATTTAACTTAAATAACCAATTGAAAGAGGGGGCAGGCTAGACTAGGAAAATGTTCAGGACTGTAGGAAAGTTTCAAGTTCACCGACACCTGTAGCAGTTGGTGCAGAACCATGCATAAAATCCAGTGGTTTAGCTGAAGTTTCTACAGCTGTGGGCCCTTATCAGATATACCTACAGCGCTGTAGTCTGTCTATCCAGGATGCTTGTGGTGGAGAGCCAACCACCAAGGCAGAAGCTAGCTTAGATAGCTCTGGGAGCACGGGCATCGATAGCCAATGTTGACCTAAGATAATCTTAAAAACCTTAATTGTAGTACTATTAGCATAAAATTACCCTAGGGGTTCCATCCTATACCAGACACCATGACCCCGGTACCAGTATGACTCTACAAGGTTTAAAACTCCCCTTCCTGACATGAGGGAGGAAAAACAGAGACTCAGACCCAAGACCACCCATTTCTAGGAAAAGTCCACCCTAAAACCCACTCCTCAGTATCCCTAAGAATAAAAGTTATAGTTCAACAAGAGTCAGGTACAGAAGCAGCAGCTTTCTGTAGGCTGTTTCTGTCCACTTTCCTGTGTGCTCTTCTTTGCTTAGTAAAGTCACTTGTTCCTCTTGCTTCTCTGTGTCTGTGCATTTATTACAAATGTGAACACAAGAACCTGTCACTGACCACTTCACACTGCAAGGGGCACCCCTTCTCTTGGCATCACAATGACAGTAAAAACAGCAGTTCTGTAACAAGGAAACTCTCTTATTTCCAATTTTCTATGATTAGTATTTTATAAAGAAGGGACAGTGGGAGTTATCAGCCCCAGTTACAGGCAAGAAGGAAATGCACTGTTTGTAAACTTTTGAAACAATTATAAACTTGCTTTTTATTATCGCCATTCCCCAGAAATTATAATAAATGCCATTTGATGAAAATATTCCTCCCTGTTATGATAGACCCTCCCCACCATGCCTCTTGGAATGCCTCTAGCCTAGGCTTTTATAGAACCTACACTCTTTCATGAGTTGTATATCAACACTCTTAAAGTGCCTTTTGTATACTAAATTCAAACTTCATGCCATGGACTAACACATTAATATTCCTATCTGCACCACCTGTCAGTCAGCAATGTTCCAGAAGCAATGCCTCCTTTGTCTGTGTAGCAATGTCTGTGCAATTTTGTGACTATTTGACTTCATGGAATGGAACGAATGTGCTGGTATCAGTGACTGCTAGAAGTCCAGGTTTCTTGACTTTAACACAGAAGAGACAGAAACAGAAATAACTATATGTGCCCGAAGAGGTGACTCTCTAGCCTCAGTCAGATGCTCCCTGGACTTAGACTGGTTGATGGTGTGTTCATCAGTGAAGGAAGAGAACATAGTTAGACAACATGGCAGAAACGGATCATTAGAGGATGTGTGAATGAGAACACTGTGCTTCAGCTTTCTGGCAATAGACCTTCTACTTATTAACGGTTTCTGTTTCTAATGGACATTGGAGACTAAAAAGGAAGAGGGTGGGAAAGGGTGCAGGGATGAAAAATCACGTAGCGGGGACAATGTGCGCAGTGGGGTGGGGGTACACATAAAGCCCAGACTCCACCACTATGCAATGCATCCATATAAACGAAAACCACTTGGACTCCTAAAGCTATTAAAGTAAATAAAATCAAATTTTTGAAAACACAGCCTGTTTCTGACTTTGCTGTCAGGAATTTAAGTGTAGAGTAAAAGACTGCTGCAGTGTTTGTTTAATTTTTGAAGCGAGGAAAGCGTAGGAGGTGTATCTGTTTCTTGGGTTGCCATAACAAGAGTACCACAGACCAGCCAGCTTAAACAACAGAAAGATTTTGTCTCATGATCTGGAGACCAGAAGTCCAAGATTAGCATGTCAACCTAGTTGGTTCCCTCTAGGGGCTGTGAGGGAGAATCTGCTTTGGCCTCTCTCCCAGCTTCTGGCAGCCTCAGGTGTCCCTGGCTGTAGCAGGCCACAGCATCCTCTCTCTATGTGCATACAATTTTCCCTTCTTATAAAGGACATGGTCCCGTTGGATTAAGGGCTACCTAATGTCCTCATCTTCATTTGAACATCTAGAAAGACCCTATTTTCAAATAAGGTACCTGCACAGGTACTGGGGGTTAAGATTTCAATATCTCTGGGGGAATGCAATTCAACCAATAACAGGAGGCTACCTGGCAAGTTTTGACGCTTTTTTTTTAACAAGGCAAGCCTAGTGAGGGTGATAACTTCCAATGGATTAAGTTAGGATTTGCTAAGTAAGCTTTGATTTTGAGCACAGTGCTGCCTTGAAGCTACAGAGAATCACTGGCTGAAATCAGTATTAATAGCCCACAAGAGTCCTGATTCTGGGATATACTATTTAAGCCTGAGTAGTTAAGCTAAATTCCTACCTTCTCTCAGTGATTCACACTCTGCAGTAAGTTTTACCTGAACAAGTGCAACCAAAGTAAAGATATTTCCTCTGCACAGGTGGCAGCTACAATTTCAGAGGCAAAACTTTTGTCTTTTAAAGTCCCTGTCTTTTTAAGATTGATTTTTAGAGACCTAGTATCTTCTCAGGAAAGTAAATTTTCAGTAATTTTGTGAGCCAGTTGTTGACTAAAGTCATCCTTGAAATCAGCCATGGTGGTAGTATTTATACCATTAAAATTGGCAAACACTACAAGTCAGGGCTTTTCTCTCCTCAGAGAGCCAGTTTACTACCCTACCACTGCCTAACCCAATCTTCTCAACTGGGGCCCCCAAAAAGCTAAAGTCTTCCTCTAAAGTAATATAGCTAGTTGGGGGTAGAGCTAAGACTAGAACCAAGGTCGTGACTCAGATCTCTACACCCTCCCAAACCTATTATGTCACAAATGACTAATTTCTTAAAGATCTTTCACTCTACAGGTGTGTGAATCAAATGTCTTCACAGAAATCACGTGCAAATATTTTATTATGCTGTTCAGTTAGCACAAATAATTAGACCTCATAATGCTTAAATGCATTTTTGGTAAGCATTTTATTTAAATTCAATTGAACTGAGTTGATCAAGCTGTTTGGTTACATAACTGAACGAGCATAAAGAATCCATAGTGTTCCAGCCGACAACCCTATCCCAAAGTGAGAAGCGTATGTCAGGCCTGGGACTCTTCTAATGTGGAAATGATGCTAAAAGACTCAAGGGAATCTCTTCCTACTCCCTGCCCTCAATTCACACTCATATACATCTGACTGGGAGGATACCAAGCATTGACTAGAACATCTCCAGTTTTCAGAAGGAAAGGGGAAGAAAACCCACATTTACTGACCACCCTACCTTGAGCCCAGTGGTGTGCTGATAAATGTTTAAAATCAGCTCTTTTCTCTGTAATTATACAAGTAACAGAAAAAAAAAATTAAAAGAAAAACCCAGCTTGGAGCGGGTATGAACACTCTCACCATGGCCAACTTCAAGCTACCAACACGACTACTTGAACAGAGTTGGAAAGAGATGCACGTTGTCAGCTCTCACAAGCCAGTAGAAGCTATCTCACACCAGGATGAGCAAGTCACATAACACACATCATCTCATGAATGCCTGGGATACCCTCCACAAATCAAGTGGTAGTATATTACTTTTCAAGATGAAGAAATGGAAACTTAGAGGGGTTAAGTAATTTTCCAAGGTCACCAAGCTAATACATTGCAGAGCTGGAATTTGACCTTAAGTCCGCCTAATTCCAAAGCTCTACAAGGACTAATATTAGTTTTTTTTCAATCGACATGTGTTAAATTGCTATCAGGCATACGGCAAGCTCTGAACTTAGAAAAGAGAATAAATTTTAAAAATGACTAAGAGATAGTCCACCTCAAGGAATTCACAGTCTAATAGAGAGACATTACATTGTTTTTAAACATTTTCAGAAATTTAAGCAACTATAAAGCTTCACAGAAAGGAAAGAAATGAAGAAAGTTGAAAGAAATGAACCTTCAGTCAATGTTTTCTATAATTTTACTGATTCATGGGAGTGAGCAACCCCTAGACAACAATTTATCTGTAGAGGGAGCAGTGCTAGAGGTGAAACAGGAGTAAGACTCTCTTGACACCTGAGGCCTTTCACAGGTGGAAGTTGCTTCACTGAGATGAGAGCAAAAGCAGAATTAGAAAGTCTGGCCACAGTTACTATGACTCTTGAGTATGGGTTCCCTCAGGCCAGTAAACACTTTAATGCCCAATTTCACCGAACTGAACCAGCTAAATTCCAGCCAGTTCTGGGTGTTCTTACTCTTCTGACTACTCCATTCTCTTGCTTTCCTTCCAGACATATACTTGATTTTCTGTCTACCAGCCTCAGACAAGGTAATAGACCTCTCAGTTTGGTATCCACTGCATTAAAAAGGCTGTTGAACTAGAAAAGACCCAGAAGCATCTCTCCCAATTTTCTCATTTTGCAGATGTGTTGCTCAGAGTCAGAGCATGAATTAACTCAGTGTTGATTCCTCCACCAGGGGACTGCCAGTGACTGGGTAAAAAATACAGCTCAAAAGAATAAGAGTGCAAGGGAAAGGAATAAAAAATTGAGATAAAGAAGATATTAAGAGATACCAGGAAAGAGCTAGATATGACGGTAAAATAATAAAGATACACAGAGGGGCCATAAAAAGGGGAAGATGTTGGGAAGAAGTAACTGGACTAATGATTAGGAAAAAATAGACGTATACATAAGCTTACTTTGAGGACAGCATTTTTTGTTATTTGTTTCTGCCTTACCCATGTAGAAAGTCATGTACACCATTGAAAAGCAGAGAATGATATTAGTCAGCATTGTGTTAAAAAGGTCAGTCCATATAGTCTGCATGATTCTTGCACAGCAATATCCACATATTATGCTTCCACAAACATTCAGGCCGAGTCCAGTTACTATATGTGGCTCTAAAAAAAAAAAAGAAAAGAAAAGAAAAAAAAAAACAAGAAGATGAGCTCACTTTGGTTTCTTTCATAGATGGGATTTGGGTCTGTACACTTTGGTTTGCTCTTGAGATTTTAAGTGGACACTTTGTTTTTCAGCAGATAGAAGTCTGGCAAAATAATCTAAGGATATCCTTCCCTTACCATCTGCAGCTTGAGGTTTGCTTACCCAAGGACAGAAAAGTCAAACGTCCTCTGGAGAAAGGCAAGGAGCATAAATGTGAAAAACCAGTGACAAACTGAAGAGTGAATATTCAAACAAAAGACACCCAGACTAAATATTTTTATAAATGCTGTCAAGACCAAGCAAACCAGGGTCCCTGCTAACCTGTAATCAGTTTAGGAACCCTGCCCCGGGCCCAGGGGGCATTTGGAGAATGAAGATGGAAAATGTTAATTAGTCACAATGGCTGGGGCATGAGTGACAGTGAGTGAGTAGATATCAGGATAGTCCTAAATAACGAAGTCCTAAGTGACAAAACTTGTGCCACCCCAGTGCCCATAGCTCCCTCATTTAGAAGCACTGCAAATCTCCTTATTCACCAATATTTCTCGCTTTAGAATCTTCCTTCTCCTACAACCATCACAAAAGTGTATCAGGAGAACACCTTTTCCACTTTCTCTACTAGGACCGCATCTGGAAATCTCACAAGGCAGTATGCTTCGTATCCCAGTGAGCTTTAGTGGCAGGAATCTGGCTATTGTCACTTCTACGGCCAGACTCTTCAGATCTCCAGAAACCATTCTGTTTCACTCTCAGACCCAAATCCAGGACTGAGCCAACTCCTTAGCACTCACTCGTGGAGATCCATATGGATCCAGGAAAGTGGCAGACCTGAGCCAGCGGATGTCACTGTGTGTGTGCACACATGTGTTTATGCCTACTGAGAGAGACTAAATTGGTTGTTTGTTTGTCTTTTGAGTCAGAGTCTCACTCTTGTTGCCCAGGCTGGAGGGTAGTGGCACGCTCACCGCCACCGTAGCCTCGACCAGCTGGGCTCTGGTGATCCTTCCACCTCAGCCTTCCAAGGAGCTGAAACTACAGATGCACGCCACCATGTCCGGCTAATTTTTTTAGATTGATTGTAGAGATGAGGTCTCACCAGTTGCCCAGGCTGGCCTCGAAGCCCTAGGCTCAGGCAGTCCTTTGCCTCGGCCTCCCAAAGTGCTGGGATTACAGGCTGAGCCACCGGGCCCCGCCTAAATCGTTTTCTTAACATTCTTTCCCCTTAATGTCCAAGAACATAATACATTCCTCCCTGGGGTATCCATGGGGAATCGTTTCTGTGAACCCCCTTAGATACCACAATCTATAGATGCTCAAGTCCCTGATTAAAGAATGACGTAGAAGTTGCATATGACCTAAGCACATTCTGCTGTATACTTGAAGTCATTTCTATATTACTTACAATACCTAAGACAGTGGAAATGCTATGTAAACAGTTGTTATGCTGTACTGCTTTTTAATTTGTAATTTTTTTTTTTTTTTTGAGTTGGAGTCTCACTCTGTCGCTCAGACCGGAGTGCAGTGGACGCTCCCGGCCACCACAGTCTCGACTTGCTGGGCTCCGGCAATCCTTCCGCCTCAGCCTTCCGAGTAGCCGGAACTACAGGCGCGCGCTACCACGCCCGGCTGATTTTTTGATTTATTGTAGAGATGAGGTCTGGAA
>NW_007259431.1:29637-43048 GCF_000164805.1 Carlito syrichta
CTCACCTCAGCCTCCCAAAGGCGCGGGATCACAGGCTGAGCCACCGAGCCCGGTTAATTTGTATATTTTAATCATTGTATTGCCATTTTTTTTCTGTATACTTTTGGTCTGCAAAAGCAGATGTGGACAGCCAACCGTAACTGTTTTCTAGTTCCCTGGTATATCATTTTAATTGGCCCAAGAGTAAAGTATAGGGAAGTATGTCTTTAAAGTATTTTAATTTCAATGAGAATAATTTTTAGGAAATATGCACACACACACACACACACACACAAATACTCCTACCCATAAACAAAGAAATGGAGACTGCATTGCTCCGAAAAATTCCAAAAATAATGGATATGATGCCACAAGTGATCAATGATTCTCCTCTAATGATATCAGCAAACATTTTAGAAATACCTGGAAAGGAAATACAGAATATACTTTAACGTGGTACAAGGAAGTGTACAGTGCCTATGCACAGAAAATGGAAAGAGAAGAGAAGGAACAGGGTAGAAAAAGAAGAAGGAGAAGGAGCATGTGACCACAAGTGGGTGGGGTCTGTAGGACAACCACAGTCACTGTTTTTTAATTTCTCTATTCTGCCTTCTGTATTTTCAGTGCCAAAAGGACATGCACTCCTTGTGTTGCTCATCATCTCCCCCATCATGCTTGAGCACCAGAATGTGATCAGTACATCTCAAGATACCACATTTAGTATGAATAATTCTGAATCAGACTCCAAAGTAATCACATTTTAGAAGTAAGTACAAAAGATGACCCAACAATTCTACTCCTAGGTATATATTCACAATAATTAAAAATATATCACCACCAAAGATTTAAACATAAATGTTCATAAAAGTGGAAACAAATGAATATCTATCAGCTGATAAGTGGATAAATACACATGGGATATACCTATAATAGGACAGTATTCCTCCAGAAAGGAATGACGTACTTATACTGATATGTGTTATCACATGAATCTTGAAAATACTATACTAAGTGAAAAAATTTCCATCTAGTGTCATTTTTCTTTCTGCCTGAATGACTTCCATTAACATTTTTTGTAGAGCAGGTCTGATGGTGATAAATTTCATCAGTTTTTGTATGTTTAAGTCTTCATTTTACCTTCATTTTTAAGTTATTTTCACTGAGTATAGAATTCTAAGCTGACGGTATTTTTCTTTTAGTACTCTAAAAATGTTACTATGCCATCTTTCCATTTTGCATTGTTTCTGAAGAGAAGTCTTGTCATTATTTTTGTTCCTCTAAATAGAATGTGTTTTTTTCCTCTGACTGCTTTTAAAATGTTTTCTTTATCCCTCATTTTAAGGAATGTGTTTTTCATGTGCCTTGGTGTAGCTTTGTGTTTATTGGGCTTGTGGTTTATTGAGCTTCTTGCATCTGTGGCTTTTATTTTTATCAAGTTTAGAAATTTTTCAGTTGAAATTTTCAAATATTTTTTGTTCCTCTTTTTCCTTTTCTCTGGAGACTCATACATAAGGTTATTTGAAGTTGTCCACAGTTTACTGATGTTCATTAATTTTTTACTCTTTTTCTCTCTGTGTCTTTTTCTTTCTGTGTTTCATTTTAGATAGTATACTTTCTATTGCTGTGCCTCCAAGGTCACTCATCCTTTCTTTTGCACAGTCTAATCTGCTGTTATTAAGATACATCTCATCTTACTACTTGTTACCAACTTTGACAGTGACAGAAGGCACAAAAGAATTGGTTAAACAGATTGGAAGATTATCAGCACATTTGATTTATCTGGTGAAGAAATTCTTTAATTTTTGTCTCAGATTCAGCAAGTTAACTGGGGCAACTAAAATATAGGGTTTGGTGTATAAAGCTTTGGATTTGAGTTATAATTTTTTTCATAGTAAAATACCACAAGAATTACTCTCTACTATCTTTATTGGCTTAATGTGGAACTAACTTATATTGATTCATTATAAAATTTGGAAAAAGAAAAAAATAAATCAAAAACCACCAATAATCCACAACCCAAATATAACCATATTAATGTTAAGGTCTTTTTCCAAGCATATAGTTTTATTTTTTACTTAACTGAACCATACTAAGACTTTGTATTGTATTCCTTTACAAGATTATCTTCTGGATCTGCTTTAAAATAAAAATTATTTGCGCCCTATGCACTCCTTTAAAACTGGTAATAAATAGACAATTTCCATTTAACTTGCATATGAATGTTCGCTACTTTTAAAAAGTGAGCTAGTTCACCTCAGATTTAGGTTTTATAAATAAGACAGAAAATAGCACAGGACTCCAAACCCTCATGGGAATAAGTTTCATTGAATAATATATTTGAGTGCCAGACTATATTCTCACTCCATTTTTTTTTTTCTTGATAAACTACAATTCCCTCCACCATTTACCCAGTTACTCCAAAATGGAGGTGGTTCTAACAAGAAGTAGCTAGGTCTTGAAAAAGTCTCATTAGGGATTTTTAATTTTTCTCTGGATTGGCAAACAAACTCATCAACCTAGAATCGCTACCTTGTGGTATATAATTCAGTGGAATGGAATAAGAACACCATTGTATCAGCTTCTAGAAAGATGACATTTTCTTCTTGAAAAAATTATTTGAGATTATAATAGATGCTATTTATCTCAGATCCTCAGTGGTTGTCTTATTTGCCCAGCCTCCTTCAAGTCAATCAGTGCTCCATTCACAAGAAAAAGCACAAACTCTGCTGGATGCACAATTTTGTGCAAGCAAAAATACAATAAAAATAAGGTATTCTTATATTTTCAAGATAAGAAAGAGAAATAAATTTGACATACCAATAGTTTTCAGTAAATTCACAGAATGAAGAGGATCTGTAAAGCTGAGGGTGAAGCTAAAGAGCAGGCAAGATTGCAAATCCCACGAATCTTTATTGACTTTTAGAACTACACATTCAATTATGATGAGTGATGTAAAAAAGCTAATTAATCCAGTCAACAAGACCTGTGAACCAATTCAGAACACAGTATTAGATTTAACATTAAAAGATGGCATGATGGCATTTGCTCACATACCAAGTCAGATCTTGGTTACTTGGTTACCAACTATGTAATTACTCTGAAAGATAAATTTCAAAGGCATTCCAGTTTAGCCACCTGCCTCAAAGAAACCATCCCTTTCAAATAGACAAAATTCTACCTTCTTACTACAAAGAGCGATTCAACTAGCTTTCATGTTGCTATTTCAGTACAATAGTTCTCCATATCGAAAAGTTATTAGAACAGAATGCAAATTTACCTGATTCTATATAAAACATATCTTGATTTATTCGTTTTGAAAGTAATCATTACTAACAGATTGTGTCTAGTACATTATGCAAACTTGTATACCAAGACTCTAAGACATTCAAAGATGATCCCCCCTTTAACTTTTATTAATTGTATAACAAATCATTTTGCAAAAGGAAGGAAGAGGCCATCAAATGCTTGAGATTACGTGACTTGCACAGTTTTGTAATTTCTGTGAACACATTGTTTATGACCAAGTATAAGAAAATATTTATTTTCTGAAATTGTTTTCAGGAAAAAAAACAGTTGTGTTATTTAATCCTCTCCTTAAATTTTCCATCGCTGTCTTGTCTGTGAGGTTTCCACAACTTTCCTGTTAAATTTTTTTATTAAATTAGATTATTTCAGCTAAAATTTTCCATTTTTATGATTTCTTCCTAGTTCTTTGTTTCTTTTTGTAGTGTCATGATTTTATTCCTTATCGTTTCTCTACTGCTATTAATTCTATATATTTGGAAGTTTTCTTCTGCCCCCGTGTTTATTATGATGAATGTTGATTTTTATCAATTTTTTGTCTCTATTGTGATATCATATGGCTTTTCCTCTTAAATCTCTTAAGAACATGAATTACATTAAGAAATTTTACTCAAACCAGGGGACCAACATGAGGCCCAAACTTTACCTGCACAATGACCTTTTGTATACCTAACTCTGAATTATAGCCATCTTTAAAATAAAAAAAAAAATTTAAGAATTTTAAAATGTCAAATTAACTTTGTCATTCTGAAATAAACATAATTTAATCATGTTTTTATTATTTATGTTACTGAATATATTTGTGTCAAAATTTTGTATAGAATTTTTCTAAGTTCATTAACGAGATTGTCTCATGATTTTTCTTTCTCTTACTATTACTATAAAGTTTTGATGATAAGGTTAAACAGATCCTATAAAATAAGTGTGGGAGGGTTCTTTCTTTTACTCTTGTCTATATGACATAAAATTGGCATTTTCTTTTATATTGATTCACAGTTTTTATTTTTAAAATAGACTGGAAGACTGTCTTCTTTTTGGAAAAGTTGTATCTATCAATTCAATTTTTTAATGGTTATGTGACTATTTAGATCTTTTTTAAATTCTAGAGTGAGTTTTGGTAAATTACATATTTTTAGGAACTTTCCATCTTGTCTAAGTTTTTAAATATTGTTGCTGACTCAAAGAAAATGAGACATCAAAACTGGAGGGATGCAGTTCAAGTAGCACTTAAAGAGAACTTTATATAAAAAAAGGGAACTTCATAACTTTAAATGCATGTCTTGGAAAAGAATAAAGGATGAAAATTTCAATGATTCAATTAAACAACAGATTAGACCCTGTAAAAGGAAAAACAGTGAATGGGAAGCTAAATTTCAGAAAATTGCATAGACTACAACATGGAAAAATAAAAGATAGAATTAAAAGTCATAGAGATGATGATGGAAAAATCTAACCTACATACAACTAATGGGAATGAATGAAATAATGGAGTATGGAAACTATCTAAGAGATAATAGTTGGAATGTGTCTAGAAGTGATAAAACATATTAATTCTACAATCTAGGAAGCATAAGTTTCAATATATGTACATTAAAAGATACCAACACCCAGAAACATCACAGTGAACTACAATAGAACCTCCTTATTTTCAGGTGATACACTCTAAAACCCCAGTGGAGACCTGAAACCGACAGTACCCAACCCTATAAATGCTATGTTTTTCCCTATATATCCATACCTACGACAAAGTTTAACTTATAGATTAGACACAGATACTGACAAAAATAATTAACATTAAAATATAGCTATTATAACAATATGTCAGCACCACTACTCTTGTGCTTTGGGGCCATTATTGAGTAAAATAAGCGTTCCTCGATCACAAGCACTGTGACACCATGACAATCGGTCTAATAACCAAGATGGTTACTAAGTACCTCACAGGCAGGGGATAGTGCATACCCAAGGGCAAAGAGATGAATCACGGCCTGGGCAGGCATGAGATTTGTGTTATGCTACTCAGAAAAGCACACAATGTAAAACTTATGAATTGTTTATTTCTGGAATTCTCCATGTAATATTTTTGGACAGCAGCTGACAGTGAGTAACTAAAGGTGGAAAGTGAAACTGTGAATAAGGTGGACTACTGTACAGAACACCCAAGAAAAGGAGACAAATGTAGAGAAAAAAGACACACACTTACAAAACAATGACAACTAGATTGATAGAGGTATCACAAAAACAATAATTAAGCTCAGTTATCATTCAAATTGAGGCAAAATACATTTTCAGAGAAACAAAGACTACTAAACAAAGAAAGGTAACTGCTCACAGACCTTTAATGAAGAGGATACAAAATCACAGCTAGATAGGAATAAGTTCTAGTTTCTATAGCACTGTAGAATGACTGGTGTTAACAATAATATATAGTTTTGAATAGCTAGAAGGAAGAAATTGAATAATTTCAACACAAAGAAATGACAAACATTTGAGACCATGGATCTGCTGACTATCCTAATTTGATCACTGTGCATTATATGTACAAAATATCACTATGTAGCCCCTGAATATTATTACATGTCAATTTAAAAAATAAAGTTCAAAAAAACACTAAAGCAAAAATTAAGGAAAAGGAAGCCAAATCCAGAAAGATGGAGTAGGATGCAAGAAGGAGCCAAAAGAGTGAAGCTGGTGAGCACGTGGACAGATATGGAGAAGCACGGTACTAAAGCACTTACAGTAGTAGCAACCATGATGACTCATATCACAGATGGCAGAACAATGTCAATAATATGATAAAATATGAGAAAGCATAATTGGAGTTAAAGCATTCTGAAGTTCCTGCATTATTTAGAGGAAGACGGAGATATTGATTTAGCTTTAGATTTGCTAAATCAAATATTATTATTAAAAATTCAAGTTTAAAAAAAGTATGAAACCGCTAAGGAAATTATATTATTTAGGAATATAGCAATTTTGTCTGCATTTAACAGAAAACAGCACTTACAGTGTCAATAAGCGGAGATATTGTTTTTCTCAAGTAATTATTAAGTGCAGAGTAAGCAACTTCATGCTGGTGTGGTGGCTCCTGGCACCCTCAAGGACCCCCAGGCTTTCATTTTTCTTTCTGTTCAATCATCCTTAGTGCCTCTTCTCATGTTCACCACCTCACAGTCTCAAGATGGGGCAGCCTCTTCCAGCTTACTGGAGGGCTCTAGGCAGGAAGAGCAGTAAAGCAAAGGGCCAAACGTACATGCTAGCTGATGTGGCTTCCTCACTAAGGACTTTCTAGAAGCCTTATTCAGCAACCTTTTGCACACACTTTATTGCCATGTCTTCTTAGGTTGCCAGGGTTGTAAGGGATGCTGGGAAATATGGTATTTTACATTGGGCCCACTGCCATACAAAACAAAATATAGCAAGTTTCTGCTAATGAGAAAGAAAGAGAAAACGCATATTCGATAAGCAATCAGGATTGTCTGCCACAAAAGTAGAAATGGAATGTAAAACATTTAAACAAGTAGAAGAAACAAAAGAGACAAAGAAAATGGAATCAAATCCATTAAATGAGAAACAGAAGAAAAAGAAAAAGCATGGCAAGCACAAAGTATAAAATAATATGTGAGAAAAAATTCCAAATATATTTATTTTGATTTTTAAAAAATATATTTTTAATTTACAAACAGTCAAATTCACTCTTTTGGTGAACAGTTATAAGTTTTGATAAATGCATGCAATCATGTAACAACAACCACAATTAAGACACAAAACAGATCCATTAGCTCAAAATATTTCCTCATGCTGTACCTTTGTAGCCAATTTCTTCCCCCACCTTTAGATCCTGCAACCAATCACTTATTCTCCAGTCCTTTAGATTTGTCATTTTTAAAAGGTCTGTGAATGGAATTATACAATTTGTATATACTCTTTTGAGTCTGGCATTTTTCCCTTGGCATAATGCATTTTTAATTCTTCCATGTTGAGCCTATCAATTCTCCTCTCCTTTTTTATTACTGAATAATAATCCATTGTAAGATGTTCCACAATGTGTTTATTCATTCGCTGGTTGAAAAAAATATGAGTTGTTTCCAGACTTTTGAGATTATGAATAAAGCTCCTATTAGAGATTCATACAGAGGTTGTGTGTGAATATGTTTTCATTTTTCTTGGGTAAATAAATCCATAGGAGTGAGACTGCTGGGCCATATGGCAAGTACATGTTTAACTTTATATAAAAAAAGAAAAACTTTCAAACTACTTTTCAAAGTGGCTGTGCCATTTTGCATTCTCACCAGCAATAGATGAAGGTGTCATTTTCTTCATGTCCTCATCAGCACTCAGTATTATCAGATTTGTTATTGTTGCTGTTGCCATTCTGATTGGTATGTAGTGGCATCTCATTGTAGTTTTAATATGCTTTTCCCTAATAACTTATGATGCTGAGCATTTTTCCAAGTGTTTATAGTCTCTCCACATATCTTCCTGGGTATCTCAAATCTGTTCAAATATTTTGCCCTTCTAAATCTATTTTTAATCACAATAAATATTAATGCACTAAAATTTGTCTTATTAAAAAAACAGAGATTCTTGGGATAAAATAACAAAATCCAACTATGTTTGATCAGAAAGACATCTAAAAATGAAGTCACCAAATCTTGAAAGAGGGTGGCAAATTAATACCAGATTAAAAAAAAAAAAAAACACTTAGGGGAAAAAAAGCATTATTTGGGATATAAAGGTAACTAAAAGTGGGGTTTATTGTGGGATGTTTTGCTGCTTTTTTTTTTTTTTACAAAATGGTGGAGTAGAGGCTTTAGTGTGACTGGGCCACTTGGAAATAGCAAAATAGTGCATGAAAATCAATTCTGTGAGCTTTACTTCAAGAAGAAAACTGACAGTTCACCAGAATGGTGAAGGACACCCCAGATCCCAGAGAGGATAAGGTAGGCAAGCCTCCAACATGACGGCATTCAACTGATAAAAGTAAGTGAAGCCCCAGTACACGAGCAGGGCAGAGACTCTCCCTCTGTGACTCATGTTTCCACTAGGGATCCATGCAACTCAGGCCAAGGGAGAGAGCACCTTGTTTATCCCAAGTCCCGGACTTAACTGAGAGGTTGAGAGACAGTGAGAAGGAAAGACACTGGAAGAAGCTGCAGACATTTTACAGGCGTGGGACTGAGAAGAGGATGCTATTTTTAATCTAGACTCATACAAAGTCAGTCATTGTTTGGGGATCTGGTAGCAGCAGCTGCAGGCATTTTAGTCTCAGACCTGGAGCAGGAAAGGGTCCCCAGAGCCAGAATTGAGTGGCACATGTGGAGAGTGCCCCACCAGTAGGTGCTGGAATTATGCTCTCTCCTGGCAGAGGACTGGAGCGAGAGGAGAATTGCTGAAACCAGTGCTTCTCTTGGACAGTGAGACTTGCAGTCAGGGACAGCCTTGTGACCTGGAACCAGTCTGTGTGTGCCATTGCTAGATGCCCCATCCTGCTCCCTTAGTCAGTCGGAGGAGAGTGCTCCACGAGGTCCAAGGAGAGGGAGGGAGTCAGACTCCACTTGTGTCTGGATTAGGAGGTGAGTCAAGTCTCCCTTGTCTGTCAAAGATTCAGTGCAATGGTGCTCCGTTCACCACACACCCAGGCATATTTTTAGGCATTCAGAGCACCTGCTGGATTGAATTAGCAGCCTGAGTCGCCACTCCCTTCCAATATTTGGTGTAGCGGGGTTCTCTCCACACCAAGGCATAGCTCCAGGCATTCAGAGAACCCGCTTGCCTGGATTAGCAGTTCGAGCCACACCTTCCTTTCCATGCAGATCTTGGTGCAACTCTCTGCCCCATGCCCAGATAAACCTCCACGTTTTGGTGCACCACTATCCCCTTCTTGAGCCACGATCCCCTTCCAATGCAAAAAAACATGAGCTACTATCCCCTTCCAATGCAAAAAACTTGGTGCGGCAGCACTCCCTCCACCCAACACCCAGATGTAACTCCAGGCATGTGGCACACCCACTCCCAAGGATTAGGAGTTAGAGTTGCTTCTCCCCATGCAAAGACCTTGTTGCAGCCATTTCTCTGTCAAGGCGTATCTCTTGGATGGAGGTGCACCTGCCTCCTTGCAGTAGGCAATTGAGCTGCCCCTCCCATCCTCTGCAAATATTAGGCTGCTGCAGCAGTTTCTTTACTCTTTGCCAGGACATTTTTCCAAGTGTCTGACATATCCACTCACTTGGTTTAGGAATCTGAACTGCCCCTCCCTTCAGGCTCAGAGACTGGTGCAGTAGTGCTCTCACTGCTCAACACCCAGATATATCTCCAGGCATTCCTCTAGATTAGGAGTTTAGGCAGTCCCTCACTTCCCATTTTTAAAAATTTTATTTTATTTTGGATTCAGGGGATGTTTGTTCCATGGGTATATTGCATATAGGTGGTGATTGAGCTCACGCATGTAACACCAATTACCCAAATAGTGATCACTGTACCCAGCAGGTAAGTTTTCAACCCTCGGCCACCTTCTACCCTCCTCTACTCTGGAGTCCTGAGTATCTACTCTTTCCATCTTTATGTCCCTCTCTTTAACTCCCAGTTATAAATGAGAACATATGATACTTGGTTTTTTGTTTCTACGTAAATTTGCTTACTTAGAATAAAGGCCTCCAGCTCCACCCCTGTTGCTGCAAAGACATGATTTCATTCTTTTTTTATGATCACATAGTATTTCATAGTGCATGTATACCATATTTTCTTTATCCAGTCAACAGTTGATGGATACTTAGGTTGGTTCCATGACTTCATTATTGTGAATAGTGCTGTGTAAACACAGAAGTGAAGGTGTCTTTTGGGTAAAACAATTGTGTTCCTCTGGGGAGATGTTCAGTAGTGGAAATGCTGGGTTGAATAGTAGTTCTATTTTAGTTATTTGAGCCACCAAGCTCCTGGAGGTGTGAAATTGGGAAGCCTCCACTGCCACAAATAACCATCTTTGCAGTGAAAACAGGGGCAAATCAACAGCTACAGTGAGATGTGAAGTCAGATGTGGGGCTGGAACCCAGGTCCTGCCATCTATTAACCTTGTTGATGACCGCCAAGCTTAACTTGGCTCATCTGCAAAGTGGAGATGATATTTAGTTTGACTCTTAAATGGAGATTGCCTGCCAAGTCACAATAGTTACTCAGCAACTATTAATTCCTTCCCTCTCCCTTCATCTCTCTTGGTTCTACAGGAAAGGGCAAAACAACTAACAGTGTGAGCTTTATGAATTATTAGTTGTCTATATAGTCAATCGCATTGTCTGTCGACATCCAGAAGCAAGAATTGACTCTAAGTTTTTAAAATGTGTTCTTACCTTCCAAAACGCATTCTTAAGTACATGAAAGTCCACATCCAAAGCAGCCATAAATATAATTAAAGGTGAAAAATAAGAATAAAGTGAAAAACTTGGTGTTCTTAGAAGAGGAGAGACAATTTGGTGCACCTAAAGTAAAAGTAATAAAGGCAAACAGAAAATTAGTTTATGGCTATTTTCAAGTAGTAGAAATTAGGCTGACCCTATGTCAATCATAAATTTTAGAATATTTCAGTTCATAACTAATGAGACATTGTCTACAAGGTCAATCCTAGAGGTCCTGTGGTTCATCTCTTGATCCAACTGTCCAGATAGGTTCTACAAATGATCTTTTATTCACCAGAGAATTGTCTGCTTTTTCGTTACAATGAACATTGCTTGTGGCATTCCATCAGTATTTTGAAAAGTGGTACACCTACAGTTGGTGGTACCAGAAAATATTTTAGGTAACTCACATACAGGTATTTTTTATTTGACTGTAAGATGTTTATTTTCATTTGCATTAGCCAAGGGAAAGGATCTTGAACAGGTACTTGTAGGTTTCACTGACATTTGCTTAAGATTTTAAAGTCGTTCAGTGAGTCGGTAGAGAAAAATAATGCGTAGATAATAGTACCAATTGTATATATAAGACATAAATTACTAAGGTTGTATACAGATTAATGGAAAACACAACAACGATTGAAATGCTGTAAATATTCCCTCCTAAAAAGTTCATTTTGGCCCAGTGAATAGTTTAACCAGGAGGTGTGTCAGTTCATGCATGTAATACCAGCATTTTTGGAGGCCAAGGCAGGTGGGTTATTTGAGCCCAGGAATTCAAGACCAGCCTGGGCAACATAGTGAGACCTCGTCTCTACAAAAAATTTAAAAATTAGCCAGGTGTGGTGGTGGGTGCCTGTAGTTCCAGCCACTCAGGAAACTGAGGCAGAATAATAAAGCCCAAGAGGTTGAGGCTGCTGTGAGCTGTGATTGTGCCACTGCTCTCCAGCCTGGGCAAGAAGACACTGACCCAAAAAATAAAATAAAATTAGCCTTTATTACTTAATCTCCTTGTGACTCAGGTATCTCATCTGTAACATAGCTGTAGAGTACCTATTTCCATTGAGTTGCTGTGAGAGTGAATGCATTAACTCGAGTTAATAGGCTAATAAGTTAATAAATACAAAGCACATAAAAGAGAGACTGGCACATAGTAAATACTCAAATATGTTAACTAGTAGTAGTGTTGGTATTTAAGAAGAGGCTTTTACAATTCTAGATGGGTACAAGCATTATCTCCATTAAAAAAAATGAGTGAAGATAAGTTGTTATAGATCACATTGCTATGCAGTTAAAATCAGGAGCTAAGACTAAATTGATAAATTAATAAATTTTACTTGTGTCTGTAGTGTATATTAAATGAAGCATGTTTTACATTAAATCTGACAGAAAAGAGTAATCACACCTCCTGATGAAAATACCTGCTGTCTTTTATAACCAGGGTTGCTATACGTGTTAGGACAGTAGCAGGGAAGAAGTAAGAGTATGTACAGGAGAAGGAAACCAGAGCAAGGCCCCAGAAGCAGATGAAGAACCCAAGAACACAAACAAGTTTTCCTCACTTTCAAATTATTGCTTTATTTTCAGCTTTCCTAGTTTGTGGCCATTACTGTGAGGTTTTTCATTTTCAAAATGTTTAACATCAGATGACATTTCTTGAGTAGCTATTCGCATTTTTAAAATTTCATACATTCAGGGATGAGGTAGGAGTGGACCTTGTTTTGGGCATTTGCTCTTTAATTATTTATTCTCTAATGTATTGTATATACAGTACCTCAACAAAATTGTAGGCCAGTTGTCCTATCACAAATCCTGATAGAGAAAGAATTGTCAAAGCAATGCCTTCCGAATTCTTTAAACAAATCCTCAAAAGCCCTAAAGAAATACATGTATGTGTTATTTAAACATCATTTAAATTTCAGAACGATTTAATTAATATTCCTTTTCTCTAGTTATTTAATTTTAAACTTCTTCTGAGTGTCATATCATTACAGATGAATAAGTGACAACTGTTACAAACACTATATACAAATACTATATATAAATACTATATATGTCATAAGTATAAGACATAAGGAGGCATATACGATGTAAGGAGGCATCTCTCACAGGTGACTTGGAAGAAGTCTCAGCAGCCTCCCGTTTGCCCACCAGGTGACATGTTAGAATTACTGTAAGGGCATCTTACCAGTGGATCTGGTGGAGAGAAATTATGGAAAAACAAACTTCATTTCTACGTAGCATATCTTATAATAATAATTACTCATCCTAAGCTACCGCAATATATTTCTAAAATGTTCCTAAAATCCAGAAATGCATTCAGCTGAGCTCTAACCATAGGGAAAACTGTTTTCATCAGACAAGCAACCAAAACTTTTTATTCTGTCTTCATTTTCTTGTCTTGAAACTTTCTACTGTCCAAAATTATTCATTTCATCCCTCCAGAAGCATTACAGAGACTACAGTTCAATTAATTTATGCGTAGGGCAAGATTCATTGGCATTCAAGATTTTGCACTTCCTGTCTTTCAGTTAAAAGTCAAGCCAAATCATGCAATAATGGTGTGAAAGCAATACACATTCAGTAGAAAACATACTTCAGAGCCCATACAACTATTCTGTTTTTCATTTTCTGTATTCACTAATAGCATGAGATAGTCAACACTTTTCTATAAAATAGACTTTGTGTCAGATGACTTTGCCAGACTATAGGCTAATTGATAGCATTTTGAGAGCTTTTGA
>NW_007259431.1:43496-95093 GCF_000164805.1 Carlito syrichta
ACTAGGAACTAGCTGATGTTTTTCCCAAATAAAATGTATTTTACAAGGGCTAGAGACTTGTCTCTAATCACTCGTTTGAACTGTGAACAGGCACCTATGTGGTTGCATCCGTAACTTATCTGCATGAACATCATGTGCTATACATGCGGAATTCTTACGCAGTGTTTAAGAGGAAGCGGCTGTGCCAGGGCTGCCGCCCAGCCAGCAGAGCTGCGGTCCGGAGGGCCCCGCGTGGCCCGAGCTCTCCGCCTCCCCCGCCCGCCAGCCCGAGGCCGCCCAAGCCCGGCCCGCGGCCCCAGCAGCAGCGCCGTGGCCGGGTGGAACGCCCACATCCGCAGCCTCATGGCGGACGGGACCTGTCACGACGCGGCCATCGCGGGCCATAAGGGCTCGCCCTCCTTCTGGGCCACCGGCCCCGGAAAAACCTTCGTCACGCCAGCTGAGGTCGTTGTCCTGGCTGGCAGAGACCGGTCAAGTGTCTTCGTGAATGGGCTGACACTTGGGGGCCAGAAATGTTCTGTGATCCGGGACTCACTGCTGCAGGATGGGGACTGGACGGTGGATCTTCGCCCCAAGAGCACCAGCGGAGCCCCCACCTTCAATGTCACTGTCACCATGACTGCCAAGACGCTAGTGCTGCTGATGGGCAAAGAAGGTGTCCATGGCAGTTTGATCAACAAGAAATGTCATGAAATGGCCTCCCACCTGCGGTGTTCCCAGGACTAACCTCGGCTGCCCCTTTCCCACACTCCCACGGCTTTTGCACCCCCTCCCATGCACACATGCACCATTTTCATTTTGGGGGCCATTACCCGACGCCCTTTATTGCTGCCAAAACCACATGGGCTGGGGGCAGGGGCTGGATCAACTGACACCTCCCCCTACCCATACCCTTCCTGTGTGTGGTTGGAAAACCTTTTTGTTTTTGGGGGTTCTTTTTTTTCTGAATAAAAAAGATTCTACTAACAACAACAAAATATCATTAAGAGGCTCTTATTTGTGAAGTCTCTTCTAATTTTTTTTTTTTGGTGTGGGGTGGGTGGTTCACCTTCCCTGAAGAAAAAATCACATCAAAAGCCATAATGAAATTGTCAAAATTAATGACATCAATTATGTAAACTGTGACGCATATGTCTGAGTACTGGCTCCAACTGTCCTATCCTTGTCTCATATTTTGGTCAGGTTAGACCTGGCCAGGTAGACAGGTAAGCAGAATCTTCCTTTCCTTGTGAGCAGAAAATCTCAACATTCCCATTGTAGTTACACTTACCACATTGCTTTGTAACTGCTTCCTTGCCAATCTCCCCTATGAGAGGGTTCCTCGAGGATAAGGGTGGTCTTATTCTCCTTACATGCCTACCACACCATTGAGCTCGGTGAAAGCTACTGAAGGAAGGGGTATAGAACAGATGCTACTTAGGATTAAATGAAGCTAGACTGGCAGCATTCGCTCATGTCTTAGTTTCCTTTGGCCCCTTCTTTTGAAGTTGTGCATGTAGTTGTGCTTTCTTTCTGCACTGAGAAAGGGTCAAAAGGCAGAGGAGAGATGAGCTTCAAAAACAACCACCTACCTCCCAAAGTAACAATGAAACATACAAGTATTGGGAAATGGTCTTCCTGAATAAGGTAGTCAGCTGGCCTCCCACAGAGTAAATCAGGTCTGTTCCTGTCTTTTTGTATCCAGAGGGAAGAATTCATTTTTGTCGCTGCTTCTCCAGTCCTACTTGGTGGATTCACATGTGCGATGATTAACACTTCTGCAGACTAGCCTATTATTCATGAGTTATGACAGTCACTTCTGCATGCGAACCTGTTATAATATGCAAAAAGAAGATTATGAGACTTGCCAGGACCCAAGTCATCCATAATCTAAGACTGTGCTACACTCAAATCTGAACCTGTCTCTCCTTGTCACAGGCCACACATTAATACCTCTTAAGAATAAGAGGTATCTCTTGCTCCAAGAATGATTTTTTCTTTTTGAGTTGGAGTCTCATTCTTGTTGCCCAGGCTGGAGTGCAGCAGCATGTTCACGGTCATCGCAGCCTCCACCTGCTGGACTTAGACGATCCTTCCACCTCAGTCTTCCAAGTAGCTGGGACTACAGACACTGGCCACCATGCCCAGCTAGTTTGTGTGTGTGTGTGATTTATTGTCGAGATGAGGTCTCACCAAGTTGCCCAGGCTGGTCTTGAACCCCCAGGCTCAGGCAATCCTCTCGCCTTGGTCTCCCAAAGTGCTGGGATTACAGGCTGAGCCACAGCACCTGGCCTCCAAGAACATTTTATAGGAACACTAACAAAGTGTTGGTGTTTCTTGTTCCTACTGCTACATGTATGTGGGAGACTGGGTATGTTGACTGTGGCACTTACCATTGTAATAATATGGTAATGTGCTTGCTTCCCCCACTGGATAGTGAGTTTCTCAAAGGCCAGGGCTGAATATTAACTTTCCTTAAGGCCGTTCAACACAGTATATGGCCCAAGACAGGCCCTCTAAAAATATCTGATAGCATGAACTCTTTGATGAAGAGGGAGCAAGTAGAAATTTATGCTCCTGTGGGTACAAATCATTCTGGAATTCCAGTTACCACTCTAA
Source organism: Carlito syrichta (assembly GCF_000164805.1). Taxonomy (NCBI): domain Eukaryota; kingdom Metazoa; phylum Chordata; class Mammalia; order Primates; family Tarsiidae; genus Carlito; species Carlito syrichta. Next base: position 46,095 of record NW_007259431.1, read on the forward strand.
CCCCAATACGCCTTTTACCCTCTCAGCACCCTCCAAATCCAAAATGGCAAATGGAAAACAAGGTCAAAATTGAGTCATACCAGTTGAGGTTGGGAGTGTGGATAAGGGTGAATAACCTAAAAACAAAGGAAAAGACCAAGGTTGAAGTTTGCTCTTATGGTACATTTGGTTGAATTAGAAAAAGCCCCCCTTCCTCAGAGCGATGAAACCTGACAACAAGGCAGGTGGATTGCCACATGAATAACAGGCCATATTTCAGTCCCAAGTGCCTAACTCAGCTGGTGCCCTGTGTAGGAAGTGGCTTGTACAAAACCTATGTGGTGGCCCTGAGAAGAACTCCTGCTTTAGTTTTCTTTACAAATAGCCTTAACCTAAAAATCTTAAGAGTTTCCTGAAGAATCTCCAATAATACTTAAAGCTTATCTGTGGTCTCTTGTTTTGCACTTGTTTGGTCTACAGGTCACAATGATTTTGGTGTGAAGCAAAAAGTGGGCCAGAAATGAGATTCAAAACTACTTTTTCAAATCACTTCAACTGTCCTCCAAGTAGCCCTTCAGGTCCTTGGCATCTTCAAACTCTGCTATCCTTATGTGTTCATGACCCTCAAATAAAGTTCTTCTCTAAACTACCAATACATACCAGAGATTTGTTCCTCCAAGCTTAAGCTGATTCAGAGTCAAAATCAAGATGAAGGCTCTCAAATCCCAAAAAACAATGCTCACCTTTGTTTGCCAGAGACCGATATCAGTTAACTGACATCATGCCACCAGCTATTTCCATGTCTACTTTCCATTGGTTTCTTGCCAACCTTTTGCTCTGATTGGCTATGTACATTAGCCCCACCCCCAAGCCAGAAGAAGCCAACTGATCTGGTTCTGGGGAAGCTTGCATTCTTAATGCTCAAGTTGTGTATACACCCACATCTGTCTTAACTGATTTTCTTTGCCTCACATGATAACTAAAAAGGTCAGCGATATTAACCATGTAGACAAAATCTCTATGTTTTTAAAATACTGTGCACTCTATTTTTCTTACACCTACTCTATCTGGTTCAACCCTAACCTTCTTCAACACTATCCCATTTCCCCTCTGACTCTTTTTCAGTTTTTTCCATTCTCTTTTTCTACCTCTCCTTCCTTTTCAGTGTTTCTCATTCCCTTTTTCCTCCCTAACTCCTATCTGTCATTGGGTTTGGTCCTTAATTTGAAGGAACAATGCTCACCCATTCTTCGTGGGAGGACAAATGCATCCCAAATTCTGTGACACCTAACTTATATGATATTTTTTGCCTCAAATCTAATCACTAAATCACAGTATAGATATTACACAAATGAACACTAATTATCAATTGGTGGATTACTTTCAAGGAAGAGTTACTTTATGGCAATAACATTCTACTCTCTTGTTCCTATGCCACACTTATCAAGGTTGCTGCATATCCTCTTCCGCAGGGCATCAAGGAGAACATCATAGTAGTAAGATTACTAAATTTATCATCAATCTTCTTCCTCCCTATGTGTTAAGAAAACTTTAAATGAAAGTCTCAGTTCCTACTTGGCATGCTCATGGCCACTCCAGCCTCAACCTGCTGGGCTCAGGTGATCCTTCAGCCTCAGCCTTCCAAGTAGCTGGAACTACAGGCACATGCCACCACGCCCGGTTAATTTTTGATTTGTTGTAGAGATGAGGTCTCACCAAGTTACCCAGGCTGGTCTCAAACCTGTGGTGGGATCAGGCAATCCTCTCACCTCAGCTTCCCAAAGTGCCGAGATTATAGGTGTGAGCCACCATGCCCACCCCATCCTGTCTGTACTTAACTAACCTAATTACCAACTTCACTACTTCCTCTCATTTTCATCTTCAATTTATCTATACTGGTGTCACCTTGATTTCTCTGACTATTAAGTCTGATTCTCCCTTCAGCTGCACTGCCTCAGATCAATGTGAATAATGCCCTCCAGGTTCTATCCAATACCTATCCCACTGCTGTCCCCTCAGGCTCATTTGGCTCACCTAAACCCCACAGGTAAGACTCTTGTGGTTTTAAGGTTTGAAAATTCAGATTCTCCATGGCTCTTAGAAAAGTTCTCATACTTCAGGAAAACTTGGACAAAATTCATAGTCTGCTCTAGCGTACATACAATTCTGAGAGCTAGAGATAGCACATAAATAAAATACAGAGATGATAACATTTCTCTACATTACAATCTTTCCCACTGAGCTTTTTAAAAAGTAATAATTAAAATGTATTTCACTATTTTTGGTAAAGCCAACTGAAGTAGACTTTGGTAACTCTGGGAGTTGATGGCCGAGGGTTTCCCAGCGTATTTTCCCCAACCCCATCTTCTAAAAATAGACAGTACTCTGTGACTGAGATAGGCACCTAACATAGGTGGCTTAGTCATAGGTCCCCAACCCCCAACATTATGATTGGCTCAGGGGTGGGCACAGGACTCAGACAACACCAATCAGATGTTTCCTTAGAATGGTATATACCATGATTGGGAGACAGGTGTTCTCTCTCCATCTGCCTTCAGCTGTGATGACTGCTCAGAATAGCTAGGGACCACCTTCCTCAGAATAGCTAGGGACCACCTTCCCTGCATGGAGAAAGCCCATCTCAAGTCTAAAAGGCTCTATGAGGCACCAACGTAGATATTCCTGAGGTCTTAACAAACGACCTTAAAATCCCACCCTGGATTTTATCTTTTCTCAGAAGCCATTTCTTAGTTTGAAAACTTTTTGCCATCTAGAAAGGATAAAAACAAGAAGCCATTTTATTTTCAAAGCCAGTAAATATTGGCTGTTTTAGATGTTCTCTAAATCTTATTTGAAAGCTGAAATGCTACTAATGCTACTTTTCAGCTTATCTGTCCCCTCTCACAATTGAGTAGAAGTAAGGTGGCACATGAACACTCAGTCTGGAAATATCCTTAGCAGGATTATTGCATTTACTACTTAGATAACAAGTGTGGCCAACCTTATCACCATCTCATTATAGCTGCCCCTTTTCTCCAGCTTCCAATAACATTTTCTTCTCTTTTCTATAAACTCCCACTAACAATCTCCTAGTGAACCTTAATACGCCTGGGTAGGCCAGGCTCAGTGGCTCAGCCTGTAATTCCACCACTTTGGGAGGCCAAGGAGAGTGGATTGCGTGAGTTCATGGGTTCAAGACCCACCCGGGCAACTTGGCGAGACCTCTTCCCTACAATATATCAAAAATTAGCTGGGCAGGGTAGCGCATGACTGTAGTTGCAGCTACTTGGAAGGCTGAGGCAGAAGGATCGTCAGAGAAGCCCAGCAGGTCGAGGCTGTGGTGGCCGGGAGAGTGCCACTGCATTCCAGTCTGGGCGGCAGAGTGAGACTCCAACTCAAAAAAAAAAAGAGGCCTGCATACACACTGCTTGAAGGATTGTGGGTTTTCATTCACACTGTCTCCCAGGCCTTTCTGGCCTCTGCCTACTATCCAGTCCCAAAGACAATGCCACCTATTCTTGATTTTGTTATGCTAGCTTCTCACTTCCAGGTTTCAAAACTTGTGTGTTACATATTGCTGTGTAACATACAAACACAAAACCAAGTGCTTTAAGCGACAATCATTTATTTAGTTCACAAATCTACAGCTTTTGCAGGGTTCAGAAGAGAAGGTTTGTGTCCACTCCATACAACAGCAGCTGGGGTGCCGTGGCTGGAGGATCCACTTCCAAAAAGCTCACTCATATGGCTGGTAAATTGGAAATGACTGCTGGTTGGAGCTTAGTAGGGCTGTGGGGTGGGGCCTCAGTTCCTCCAAGTGGATCTCTCCAGAGGATGGTTTCAAACACAAATATCCCAAGAAAGAGCATCTCTCCTAGTTAGGCAGAGGCTGCATCATCTTTTATAATCTAGCCTTGGAAATCTCATAGAATCACTTCCCCTCTAGTGACAGGCCTGCCCAGATTTGAAAGGAGAGAACAGAGACCTACCTTTCTCTGTGAAAAATGTCATGACCACATCGTAAGAAGAGTACGTAGGATGGTAGATGTGGTCATCTTGGAAAATATAATCCACTACATATTACATTGAACATGAGGGCAACTGTTAGTCCTTTATAATTTGTTAATCTAATTAGCATCACGTTAACCTAAATACCAGCCTGCCTGCTTTAACTTAATCTATAGCAGTAGTTCTAAAAGGCTGGAACATAGGCCAGTTCTGACTCATGACAAAATTTCCATCATATGCGGCAAAATGAGAATAATAAATATAACATATAGGTCTATAATAAAACTCAATTTATTCAATTTAAAGGATAGAGGCTTATACTGAGATCACATCTTCCCTTCTTTTCTGATGTTAAAATGTCTTTTATTAAAAGATAGTAATATAGTAAGTAGTTTTATTACTGATGTTATATCAATCCCCTCCCTTTATTATTATTATTTTTTTTTTACATTTTTCTGGTCAACGAAATACAAAAGTCTAAACAACTAGTGTCTAAAAGTCATTGTAACATCGAATTTAGCCTTTGATTAACTATTTCTCAAATAACATGGAGGATTTCTTGGTTTACTAGTACGTACTTTGAAATAATAAATACTCTCTGGATGTTCAGAAAAAGTCATGCAGCTGCCTATGTAATAGCTCACACTTGAAGCATGAAAACATTTGAACTATTCTGTGAATACCAGGGTACCAAAAAAATGTATACACATTTTAAAAGATGTTAGCTATGTATTACTTTTCGTGCATCATAATCAGAAGTGTCTGGACACTTTGAGCACCTCTTATAATTGCTGAAGTCAAATGTGACTTGTATTCATCTTGTTATGACAGTTTTTTTCTTTCTTAAAATGTGCATACATTTTTGGCACCCTCTGTATATCTGTAATTCAATGCAACAATAGTAACATGAAGTACTACAACTCTCAAAATGGACTAAAATGATATATCTATAAATGTTCAGATCCTCACATCAAAGGAATCTTTGACATGAGGAATCCGTTGGTAATCACTATGCTTATATGGCTAAAAAAAGCTGCGATATTTAAGATGAAGGCTTAGAAAATAGAAGGTCAGAGGAGGAAATGGACATCGTGTCATAATGTTGGGTGTGTGTGTGGCTTGTCTGTGTGAGGAGTAGGAGCTAAAACAGGCAAGACATGAAGATAAGATTCAGGAGTCATTTCTATAAAGGTGAACAAGCTTACAAATGAATGAAGAGGCAATACATTTATGTAAAGGTAGTACTAAAAGAGAATTCATTCAATTATTTACTATCTGATGAACTCTTTAAGTATGAGGAAAATAAGACAAAATCCCTACCCTCAAAAAGTTCACAATTCACTTGGAGAGATAAACATCTAAGCAATTAAATAGAATACAGTAGGAGGCTATTGGGACTCTGGGATCCCTAAAGAGGAAAGATTCACTCTTCATAATATTAGGGATAGGGAAGATCATCGGGTAGAAAATTACAGATTGTTTTGCCAAGGATCAAGACTGAATTTTGAGACGTTCCCACAGCTGGGGACAAGATGAAGTGCAGGAGCTGGTGAAGAAGTGAGAAAGCAGTGTTAAGGAAGTAGAAGAATCATGATTAGTACAAAGGTGCCAATACAAGAAAATTTCAAAATATAGTCTCAGCAAATGTATAAAGCATTTTAAGATAAGGATTGAGAGATGAATAAGGAGGGGAAAAGAGGTTTATTTTATACTAAAGAGTCTCCAAAACTGCCTCCATCTTATTTTAGGAATCTTTGAAGTAAGATCCAAGAATCCCTCCCTCATCAGGGACACACGCCTGGAAGGTACTATTGTAATCAAGGTCAAGGCTCAGAAAATACAGAGTTAGAGTAGAAACAACAAAACTGCACCTGGCCTCTTCCTGAATTATTGCAGTTCTTAAGAACACTGGCCTTCTCACAACATAGTACATTAAGAGAATGGAGTAAACACGACTCTAAGCAGCCACTGGGTCTACCAGAGCAGGGTGAGTTATGGCACTGTTCTTTTGCTTAAACACAAATAAAACTGAAGTGCTCATACATCAAAAAGTTCTCAAAACTTAAAATTTTGGGAGACAATTAAAACAAGGTTATCTCAAAACCATGGTTGAGAAAGTGTCAACTTAGAAAGTCTTATTGAATTACTTCCTTCTTTTCCTTCTCCTCATAATGAAAAACTAACTTTCAGGATAGGACAAAGAAGGGAAAGTTATAAGAGTAAGGAATAAATGCTTTAAAAAATTTTTCTTTTCTATAAAATGTTTCCACAAAGTCACAAAGTAATATTAACAGAAGTTTCAAAAGTTGATTAAATAAACTAGAAAAAAGGACTTTCCACACCCCCAATATGAAACCAAATGTGATGTTTAAAAGTTAGGAAATATAAAGCAGTACAGGAGGAAGTATCATGGAGTCCATCTACAATATCTATGTGACCAAATCTACAAAGCAGGAGAAATCTTCTAAATATAAAACTACATTTAGTTCATTAATTTAAAGGTAGAAGAAAGTTAAGGATAAATAGGGAGGTTACTAGGAGATATATCCCTCCTTACAGGTGAATTTTAGTTTGCACATAAAAAGGGCGGTAACCAGAGACCCTGATCCAAGCAATTCTTAATATCTCCTTGCTCCAGAATATCATTCCATAAGATTTCCTTTTTTGAGAGGGAGAACAAATTTTTCCTCTGGAAATAGCCAAATATGTCTTTTTTATGGAATGCCTGAATTACACAGAAAATTATTAGATTCTCTAAGTAGTTATTAAAGCCTCCATATAGTGAGAGATTTACCAGCAAGTGCTCTCCCAAGGACAGCATAAAACTCATAGGGCTGCACTTGGAGGTAGAGGATGACAGAAAAACTGGACAACAGCACACTGAGCAGGAAAACAAAACAAGGTGACATATTGTTGTACTTAGGTACTTTTAAAAGTTCCACACATATTTCCTTGATTTCAGTTGGCATGAATAGGTTTGTCTTTCAGATACTACAAGAAAAGGCAGGCTTTTACAAAATATTTGTTCAATAGAAGGTATAATCTTGACTTTTCTTCTGACCATGGCTTAGGTTATAGATTTGGCACTTTTTACTTGACCTGAAACAGATTTTAAAATTACATTTAATTAGCTTGCAATGAGAAACAAAATGAAACTAGTTTTTAAAACAATGGACATGGAATAAGTCAGAATGTTCCAGCCTACACCAGCCATTAATTAAACACTGATGTTGCTGACATGTCAATTCAAATATTCTCTCCTTTTTTTTTTTTCATATTTAAAGCTGTAAGGTCACATTTTCCATATAATCAGTACTAATGTTTCTAGTTTTGCCATCAACTAGAGTATCTTTGAATAAACTGTGAAACTCTCTTATCTTCACATTTATCATTGTACAATGAGGCATCATTTCAGAGGCTCCATCCAGACCCAACGTTGTGTGTGATGAAGACGCTTAGAGGGAATGTGATAGAGGGGATGCAGGGAGAGAGAAGGAGGGACAGACGGAGCACTGTTAGCCCAAGAAAACGGTAGGAGTGCAGCAGATGGAAATGATGGTATAATCCAAAATTCAAGTCTTAGGCTGGGTTCAGTGGTACTGGTAGTCCAGCTACTTTGTAGGCTAAGGCAGGGGGATTGTTTGAGCCCAGGAGTTCAAGTTCAGTCTGAGCAATATAGCGATAACCCATCTTTTAGAAAAATATTTTAAAAATAAAGCAAAACACATAATCTTAAAAAACAAAAAATAATTCAGGTCTCAATCACCTTACCCCTAGATTATACTGTTCTCATTTTCTCTAGTTTCCTCTCCCTCCAACCCATTTTACAAAAAAAGCCAAATTATTCTCTCCTACCCTAAAGTCTTTTAATGGCCTCCCACTGCCCAGAAGATAAAGCCCAAATGTCTAAGCTTACAATTCAGTAGTTTTCATGAAATGATAACACATTAAATTTGCAATTGTGTTTTCTACTGTACCTTACACAGACTCAACTACAGTCAGCTAGATGAGTACTGGCTACTTCCTGATTCCCACATTTGGACCTTTCATCATCATATTGTGCTTTCCTAAGAATTTCCTTTTACTCTGGCTACCAGGCAATTCCTCTGTCTTCGTGATGATTTCTCTTTATATTTAGTCTTCTCTGCGCCTATACGGCAATCAGTTCATCTTTTGAGGCATATATGCTTTATTCACACACTAGGTGGTGGGCCCCTTAAAGACTGGTCCAGTCTAAAGCCTCTGTACCTAGGAGAATGCTATGTGTATGCACCATAGATATCAGTCATAAATGGCAAGGGATATTCTGTCACACTACCTAACTAGGTTAAGTATCTTAAGCTTTTAAAACCCACAACCTCTTTTGATAAACACTAGATAGCCACAAGATAGCCACAAGCAATAGAATACAACTGGACCTCTGTCTAATACCATATATAAAAAATAACTCAAAATGGATCACAGAACTAAATGTTAGGGCTAAATCTACAAAACTCTTAGAAGAAAACATACGATTAAATCTTGGTGACCTTGGATTAGGCAATGAGTTCTTAGATATGGCATGGAAATCACAAGCAACAAAGGAAAAATAGACAAATTGGATTCAATCAAGATAAATTCTTTTGTGTTTCAAAAGATGTAATTAAGAAAATGTAAAGACAATCTACAGAATGGGAGGAAATATCAGATGCATATTTCTGATAAGGGACTAGGATCCAGAACACATAAAGAAGTCATACAACTAAACAATAAAAGATAACTTAACTTAAAAATGGACAAATAGATATTTCTCCAAAAAAACACACAAATGGACAGTAAACACACAAAAAGATGCTTAACATTATTAGTAATTAGAGAAATGCAAATCAGAATACATTAAGATACCACATCACACCTATTCGGATGGCTAAAGTTTTTTTTACAAGACAGGGACAAACATTAACAAGAATATGGAGAAATTGGAATTCTTGTATACTGCTGGTGGCAATATAAAATGGAAAACAGTTTGGCAGTTCTTCAAAGGTTAGACATCCAGTTACCATATAACCTAGCAATATACCAAATAAAAATGAAAACATGTGGCCACACAAAAAATTTGTACACAACAGTTCATTGCAGCCTTATTTATAATAGCCAAAAAGAGTAGAAATCCAAATGCCCATCGACTGATGAATAGATTAAATTTGTATCCATACAATGGAATATTATTCCACCATAAAATGAAATGAAATGCTGGTACATGTTACAACATGGATGAACACTGAAAAGTGAACCTTGCTATGTGACAGAAGTCAGACACAAAAGGCAACACATATTGTATGATTTTATTTATGAAATGTTCAGAGCAGGCAAACCCACAGAGAAAGAAAGTAGATTCATGGTTGCCAGGATTCAGGAGAGTGAGGAATGGGAAGTGACTGCTAACAGGTACAATGTTTCTTTTGGGGGTGGCAAAATGTTCTAAAATTAGTTAATGGGGATGATAACACAACTTTGTGAATATGAGAGGGGAATCGAAAAAGCCCAGGATTTATTTATTACAAAGTTTGTATTTATTCTTACATGTTTAAACTTCAGTCACTCTCAGTACTGTCTGATGCAATATGCCTACCAAGACACTTTTTTCACTGCTCCAGTTTTTGAACTCATCAATTTTGATGCCTTTCAGAATTTATGCCGTTTTTGTTTCACCTCTTCCACATCAGCAAAATGTTTCCCACTGAGGACTTTTTTCACCCGGGGAAACAAAAAGTTGCTTGGGGCTGAAGTTCGGGTGAATAGGGAGGGTGGGGCACTGGGGTCATGCCACTTTGACTGGGGTCAAACACGAGAGTTTGAGACCAGCCTGGGCAACATGGCAAGACCCGTCTCTACACACACACACAAAAAGACAAAAAAGTATAATACAAAGAACTCAAAATATCCAAATAAAAAGTATAAAATTGGTCAAAAATTGCTGAACACGCAGCACCATGTGGGCATGTATGCCCTTAAATCACCCATCATGAAATGGACCAATGCATTGAAACAACCTCCAGAAAAAAATTTGCTGAAGCCGAAGAACACAGCCTCTCACAACACTAGCTGGTGCACTGATGCCAGTGAGTTCCTAGAACACTTACCTAGTGGGGGAAGCCTGCCCTACAAGAAGCCCACCCTCCAAAAAATAATTCCTGTTTTTTTGGGGTCCCTCTAATATACTGCAAACCACTGAATTGTACCTTTTAAAATGGTGAATTTTACAGTTAATGATCGTAAAAGTCAGCCAGCTCTCATGAGCTACTTTTGTGCAACTGCCCATAATCCATCCCTGTAATACACTTTTCATATGTCAAATTTCCACTTTTCTTCTTCTTTTTAAAAATTTATTTTATTTTAAAAATTTGGAGTACAAGTCAGCATTAGGTATACAGGTGATCATCACACAGGTAGGGTTTGGGCCTCCCTTTTGTCCCCACTTTGCCTGTTTTGAAGTCAGGTACCCTTATTAATGTGAAAGACTATTTTTACAATACAAGCATACCTTTGAGATATTGTAAGCTCAGTTCCAGACTACCACAATAAAGCCAATATCACAATAATAAAATAAATAAGATAAAATAAAATAGTGAATTTTATGGCATGAAAATTGTATCTCAATAAAGCTATTATTTAAAAAAATTCTTACATATGCCCGCTACCAGAATTCTGGTATATGTACTTTCCTTGCTCTCAGGATGGTATTCCCACAGGAGATTTTTCTTCAAATATAAAATTATAATATTGAAAATGCTTTTAAAATATCCACCACTTTATCTCCCAGGACATGCCTTTCTAGATAAGAATCCTTGGTCAAAATCAAAGCCAAAGGCACAGAATTACATAAAATGTAATGACTGATGATGTGATATTAAGATTAGTATTAGACATTCCCTAGAGAAACAATTCAGTTATTATAAGTTATTACTAATATTGAAACTAATAATTAACTTATTGTAGGGACGAGGGCTCACCAAGTTGTCCAGGCTGGTCTCAAATCCCTGGTCTCAGGCAACCTTCTCGCCTCAGCCTCTCAAAGTGCTGAGATTACATGCTTGAGCCACCTTGCCTGGCTGAAACTAAAAATTAAACTAGGGAGCTATATTATGAATTAGTGCTTGTAACAAGGTTAATGACTAACAAAGATTGTTAAAATCAGAATATCTCAGAAATAACAACATTGAACTTAATTTTCAACTTTTCTAACATTCAAATCATTTTGTCCAAAACTTACATAGTGTAGCCATTTTGTAAGGATAGGAGTCACAATATCTTCTAATTGTTGTCTCTGTTCAAAAAAGTTCATTAATGGAAGCTTCTGAATGGATTTCCACCCACTCATTTTTTGCACGGCACACATTGAGGATGGTATTCTAGGGACAGAAGTAGAGAATACTTTCTATGTATTTACTAAAAAATAAAACTCTACAGTATCTCTAAATTGGCACTAACAATAGAACTTTCTATGATAACAGAAAAATTCTATACCTGCATTGCCTAATAAAGTAGCCATTAGAAATATATGGCCATTGACTATAAGAAATATGGCTGCTAGGGTTACTGAGAAACTGAGTTTTAAATTTTATTTATTTGAGTTGGAGTCTCACTTTATCGCCCAGACTGCAATGCAGTGGCATGCTCACGGCCACCCCAGTGTCAACCTGCTGGGCTCAAATAATTCTTCCGCCTCAGCCTTTCAAGTAGCCGAAACTACAGGTGCACACTACCATGCCTGGCTAACTTTTTTTTTTTTTAATTGTAGTGATGAGGTGTCGCCAAGTTGCCCAGGCTGTTCTTGAACCATTGGACTCAGGCAATCCGCACACCTCAGCCTCCCAAAGTGGTTACAGGCTTGAGTCACCGCTCCTGGCCCTAATTTTACTCAAATTTGAATAGCCACATGTAGCTGGTGGTTACTATATTGGACAGTGCAGCTCTATCATAAATGGAATGTGAATATAACAAAACTCACCATCAAGAATCATGAAGGGTAACTGCCAGGGGAGGGTCAGGGTAGGACTGGCAGTAGTGGGAAACTGCCTGGGGTAGGGGCACACCTCATCAACAAGGGTACCTGCGTAACGAACATTTGTATACCTAACCCTGAATTGTACCCCACATATTTAAAATAAAATAGTTTTAAAAATAAAATAAAAAGAGCCATGAAGCCTTGCACCTGTCTATACTTTCTCCCCAATTCTTTATTTTCATCAAGCCCTGTGACAAAAAGAAGTGTTTGCAAAGGTTGAAACAGAATAGCTTATTGGTACAAGCTGCACACAATTCAAAAGACAATGCTGACAATTTATTCCCTCTAAATGGTTCATAGGAAGAGGAAGAAAAGTCCACCTGACCGAAAACCTCTCAGTTTGCATCGTAAAACCATCTCATTGCACGCATGCAACAAACTTCTGATGTCTAATTTAAGATGTTTGTTGTACTGTAGTTGATTACAATAAAGAGAAATAAATAAATGTATGGTGTGTCTTGTCCTTACTATGAAATAATAAGCAGTAGTCTATGCAGAAGTATGCAGAAGGAAGTGGACTTGGAAAGGTGTTTATAATATATTATTAAGAGGGGAAGAGGGAGAAAAAGTAAACTAAAAAATAATACATAGTATAATCCCATTTTTATAAAAACAAAATCATAAAATTTCTATTGTATGTGTGCATACATATGTTTACATAAGTGAAGGAAAAAATGGTACAATTAACTAAAAATTGTTATCAGAACCACAGGGTAATAAGACTGCAGACAGAGAAGGGAAAACCATTAAGTTTGCATAGGACATTTTCATTTTTTCTAATTACAACTATGTGTACATAATATTTTCTAGTTCAAATAACCAAATTTTTAAAAATTGAAACTGAAAACTTTTCTAGTAACTAGTTTGACAAAGTGCTGTTTCTTTGCACCACGAAAATTTTGTTTTGCAGATCTAATAGCTCTGATAGTTATTCTAATAAAATTTTGCCTGTAATTTTTTTCACAAGATATGGAGTGTTTTACAAGACACATGTGTAATGTGTCGCTTATCAAGTTCATGGACTTGGTGATGTTTTAATCTTTCAGTAATACCTAATTCTTCTTCATCTGAATTATAAGTCACAGAAAATGTACAGAGTATCCTGCACACAAAAAAATGCACGAAACAATTTAAAACCAAACCACATTTCTGATTCCTTGAGCATTTGAAAAAAAATTTTTTTGTAGATATGAGATCTCACTGTGCTGCCCAGGCTTATCTTGAAATCGTGAGCATTTTTTTTTTTTTTTTGAGTCAGAGTCTCACTCTGTTGCCCAGCCTGGAGTGCAGTGGCACATTCATGGCCACCACAGCCTGGACCTACTGGGCTCAGGCAATTCTTCCACCTCAGCCTTCCAAGTAGTTGGGATCACAGGCATGCGCCATCCCACCTGGCTAATTTTTTGATTTATTGTAGAGATGAGGTCTTGCTAAGTTGTCCAGGCTGGTCTCGAACCCATGGGCTCAGGCAATCCTCTCATCTTGGCCTCCCAAAGTACTGGGATTATAGGTGTGAGCCACTGCACTGGCCTTAAGCATATTTTTAAATGTCCATCCAAAGCAATACTACCAGTCTACAGGCAGTACTTAGATATAGGACTCAGATATATGGCAACCTGGTTTTATAACCAGCTATCTTAATATCTGTGTATCTTTTTTCCTATTCTGGAAAATTCGATACAATAAAAAATATGTAATGTATTTGTACATATACGGGGAGGGAGATCTTCAAAAAACAGAATTGGTTTTTGGAGGGCGGGCCCCTGTAGTACAGGCTTCCCCACTAGATAAGTGTCCTAGGAATTCATCAGTATCAGCGTACCAGCTACCACTGTTTTAAGAGGCTGTGTTTGACTTCAGTGATTTTTGTTGTTTTTGGAGTTTCTTGCAATGCATTTGCCCATTTTATGATGGGTGATTTATGAGCATACCTGCCCACACCGTGCTGAGTGTTCAGCAATTTTTGACCAAAAATGGCATGATTCCCATTCCCCACTCTTTCTATTCACCTGATCTTGCCCTGAGCAACTTTTTCTGCTTCTCTGGATGAAAAAAGTCCTCAAAGGGAAATATTTTGCTGATGTGGAAGAGGTGAAACAAAAAATGGCAGAAGCACTAAAAGGCATCAAAATTGATGAGGGGGAAAAATCATCTCAATTAGGTGTATTGCATCAAATGGGAGAGTATTTCGAAGGTGACTGAAGTTTAAACATGTAAGAATAAATATACAATTTTTAAATAAATAAATTCTGGGTTTTTGAGTCCCCTCCATACATATTAATAAAATACATAAAATAAAAATATATGTCTAAACTTTGAAGGAAAGTAATGAAGTGGATACAGCAGACCCCACTACTCAACAGAACCAGAACACAACCAATACTATTAATGTAACTTCTCTGTCCCTCTTCATCCCATCTTCTGCCTGTCTTAAGAGAAAATTACAATCTGTACTTATCCCTCTGCTTTGCTTTTTAAATATTTTTACCCAGATATGTAGGCATCCCCTCCCAAAAACAGTTTGGTTTTGCTTGCTTTTGAGCTTTATAAAAATCGGTGCAGTCTTTGGTGTTTGTTTTTCACCGAGTACTACATTTCTAAGATTCATCCATGTTGCTGGATATGATACTTAGTACATTTCTATGTCACTTTTAAAAACTATTTAACTTTTTGATCAGTCTATCTTCTATCAGTAGTTTATGAAGAAAGGAAGGAAGCGGGGAGAAAGAAAAGGAAGGAGGGAGGAAGGAAAGAAAGGAGGGACGAAAGAACAGTAAGGATTACCATCTACTTCTAGAACAACAGTATAGAAATTAAAATGTAAGACAAAATTCTCAAAAGACTTCAGAACAAGCAATAATCACAATACAGTACCTTGTCTTCCTTAAGAAGCTTCCCTGATCCCTTTTCTATATCAGTAATGGCTAAAGAAACCTTGGCAATATATTTTTTCAGAGTCAACCTTACATCTGAAAGAATGGACAGTAAAACAAAATATGATAAGACAAAGACCCCAAAAATATACTCACCTATTTATAATGCAGCATATCATATTCGGAGCTTTATCAAGATGGTGTGTGGGGGATTTATTATGGTTGTTTTCATTGAATTTCAGAAAGATAACACTCAACCAGCACAGCACTTGGGGTACTCAATATGTTTCTAGAAATGTTCTAGAAACTAAAGTTTTTGAAGAACAAATGAAATATAAAACATGACCCCTGATTCCAAAGAGGCCATATTCTATTAAAAGAAAGTAACAACAAAAAGCATTTATTTTTGGGTCTTCCAAATAAATTTC
Organism: Carlito syrichta; assembly: GCF_000164805.1. Classification (NCBI taxonomy): domain Eukaryota; kingdom Metazoa; phylum Chordata; class Mammalia; order Primates; family Tarsiidae; genus Carlito; species Carlito syrichta. The sequence goes on from NW_007259431.1 coordinate 61,430, forward strand.
AAAAACAGATGTCCTAATTAAAAAACAACAACAACGTTGTTTAAAATAATCCCATTCACTATAGGACCCACAGTAATGTTATCATAAAAATTTGAAAATCTATTTAAATAAAATTATAACAGCTTGCTGTGAGAAATGAAATACTCAAATAAATGGAAGGGCTTACCATATTTCCAGATGGGACAACTAAACATTGTAAACTGTAAATTAGTCCCAAATGAAGTTAAAGGTTGATGTATTGGTTTCCTTTAGCTGCTATATCACACTGCCACAAATGTTCTGGCTTAAAACAATACATATGTATCCTCTTACATATGTATCCAAGAGGTCAGAAGTCTGAAACTGGTTTCACTGAACTAAAGTTGAGGTACTGGCAGTTTGATTCCTTCTGGAGGATTTTAGGGGAGAATCTGTTCCTTATCTTTTTTCAATTTTTAGTGGCTTCAGTTTCTAGTATTACTTGGTTTGTGGCCCCCTTCCTCCATTTTCAAATACATTACTCCAGTCTCTGTGTTCATCATCAAATCACCTTCTCCTCTTCTGTGTCAAATATACCTCTGCCTTCTACCTACAAGGACACTGTGATTATGTTTAGATCCCACCAGGATAATCTCCCAACTCATGTAAGGATCTGCAAAGTCCCTTCTGTCATGAAGTAACATTGATAGAGGAATTAGGATCTGAGTATCTTTGACAGCCATTATTCAGCACACCACAATCAGCTCTCTGTTCCATTCCCTAAAATTCACATCTAACGCACGTGCAAAATATATTCACCCCATTCCAAATTTCCTAAAAGTCTGAACCCATTACAATATCAATTCATGTTCAAATTCCCACCTAAATATCATCAACTCAAAAGTCTCAAATCTCATAATCTAAATCAGCTAAACAAGGTATGAGTGACACTCTGTGTATGATCCATCATGCAGCAAAATTCTCCTCTCTCTATGGACTTCTGAAACTAGAAATCAAGTTATCTTCTTCCAAAATACATGAGTGGGACAGGCATGGAATACTAGTTAAAGGCATTGTCATTCAAAAGGGAGAATATGGAGGGAAGAGAGGAGTCACCAGTCTCAAGCAATTTTGAAATCCAGTAGGGCAAATTCCACTAAGATTTCAAGGCCTGGGAATAACCCTCTGTGGCACAAGACTCTGGTCCTGAGGTCTTACCTCTGGGCCTGAGGTTCCCTCTCCGAATCATTCTTCCTTTTTCATGAAAAATATAATGTGTTTGTAGCTAAATTATTTTACTAGTCTGTTCATTTTGTCCTCTCTCTGACCCTTTGTCCACACTGGTGTTTCTACTAGCATAACATTCTCAGAAGCCTTGTGAATCTCCCTGCATGTCACAGAGACGCACTCCATTAGGTGAAAGGCTCCTTCATAGGTCCCTTGTGAATACTCTCATTCCTGTTCCTGACTTCTGCTGAGATGGCTCAGGAGATCCATAAATCTAATCTAACTTAACCTAATCTCTTCACCAAGGCAAAAGGCTGCAGTGCCACATCCTTGACTTTCTCTCCAGAGCTTACTTTCTTGACAGTTAATATCTTAATGTTAGCACCTTTTACAGTCTGGAGAGGCTGAGAATTTCCCAAATCATCAAGTCCTGTCCTTTATTGCGTAACAGTTCTTCCCTCTATTCATCTCTCTCCTCTCACATTTTACTATAAGCAGCAAAAAGAAACCAGGTCTTGCTTTCAATGCTTTGCTTAGAAATCTCTTTAGCTAAGGTGTTCGGCCTTCCACATAATGGCAGGACACAGTTCAGCTGAGCTGTCTCTGTGCCGTATCTCCAGCTTCCTATAATGTGCTCCTCCTCCTTTCTGAGCCACCAGCAGTAGAGCACATTAACACTCTCACCAGTATTCTGTTTAAAGTAACTTCCATATTCTTCAGAACAACAGAGGCTTTCTCAACTGTGCTCCTTATTTCCTGCTGAGCTCTCAACAGCAGTGCGTTAATGTCCATAATTCTACCAACAGACTGTTGAAAACAATCTAAATCTGTCAGGCAACATAAAAATTCTTCCAGCCTCAATTATCCAATTTCACTGCCACTTCCACATTTCTAGGTGTTTGTGACAACAGCACCCCATTTCCTGGTACCAAAATCGGGTTAGTTCCAAATCACCACAAAATTGGAGGCTTTAACAACAATAATTTATTGTTTTATGTTCTGGAGGCCAGAAATCCTAAATCAGTTTCACTGAACGAAAGTCAAGGTGTTGCCAAGGTTGATTCCTTCTGGAGATTCTGAGGAAAGAATCTGTTCCTTGCCTTTTTCATCTTCTAGTGTTCCTTGGCTTATGGCCCCATCTTTATGATTTCAAAGCACATCATCCCAGTCTGCTTCCGTCATCACATCACCTTCTCCATCCCTGTACCAAGAATCTCTCTACTTCCCTTTTACATTTAGGTCCCATTTGGATAATAAATGATAATCTCTCCATCTCAAAATCATATCTGTAAAGTCCCTTTCACCATATAACATCCAACATTTCCAGCGATTTTTATCTCAATATCTTTGGAGCTGTTATCTGGCCTACTATAGTTGGTATGCATAATATCATGAAACTCCAAATAGGAATACTTGTGAGACTTGATGAAATCACTCTAAAGTTCAGTTGTGTCATCTATAGCACTTAGTAATCTCTTTAAGCCTCATTGCCTATCTGTAAAGTAGATGTAATTCAAGCACCTTCCACAGTCTAATGCAGACCCTGGAATGGTAGTCATGATTGGATCAGCTAACTAGTCTTCTTGCCTCCAGCTCTTCACAGCTTTATATCTGTTATTCATGTTGCAAACAGAAATACATCCCAAACTGGATTCCAAGATTTAGGTTTTGGTTCCACTAGTTGGGTGAACTGGAGTCAATGGTGGTTCTAGAATTTCAATACAGAGTGAAGTTTAGGGAAGAAATCAGATGAAAAAGGAGACTAAAGAACTTGTCATGAAACGACACCTACATAAAACAAGCTCATTGTTTTTACTGATGACAGCACATATTTATTTTGGGTGATTTAGTGAAGGAAGGAGCTTATTGCAGCATTCCCTTAATGCCACCATACCTTCAACACGCTAACCTTGGTTTCATCTATAAAACTGAAGTGTTACAATACATCCTCATAGGGATGTTGTGAGGATTATAGTATATAGTATACACTGTATACTATAGTATGTAGTATAACCCACAACATAATAAAATATAGTATATGGCGTATAGTATGTATAGTATAATGCATGCAAATATCTTGGCACAGTGCCTGCAACACAATAAAGCACTCAATATACTCTTCTCAAACCTCTTTGACTCCCTATTACCTAAAATACAGGAACCTCCAAGACATGCCTAGTCACAAGCAATCGTTACAGTGTCATCCCCTCCAACATTTATTCAGAGTGTCTATTATTCACTTCTTGCTTCCTAGGCCCCAGATATCAATATGGTTCCCTCCTTCGCTTCCTTTGTTACCTGCTCAAGCATCACCTTATCAAAAAGCCCTTTCCTAACTTCCCACTATAAAACAACACACACACACACACACACACACACACACACACACACACACACACACACACACACGCAGGCAACTTCCTACACCCCCTTACCACTCTATTTTCTCCACAGCACTCCACAGATATAGACATACGGATTTAGAGAGATACAATTTTTCCCTACCAGAAAGTAAGCTCCTTGAAGGTAACAATTCTGTTTAGTGCTGAGTTATGTATGTATTCTCAGCTTCTGTAACAGTATTTAGCACACAGTTGGCACGCAAATATGTTGTATGAATATTCACACAAAATTTATGTTGTTTCCTCAATCTGAGATGCCCTCTCTGCACTGCCACTTACCAAAATTCTACTCACTCCTCAAGTCCACTCACATATACTTCTTATATGAAACTTCCTAATTCAGCCAGGCAGAACTCATTGTTCTCTCAGTTGTTACGTGTTTATAATTGTATTTAGTTCTCATTTCACTCTAACATGTAATTTTTTTTGAGAAAGCAGGATTTATTGAGAAAACCTCCCACAGTGGAGGGGACCCGAAGGGGTTGCCCCATCTTGTAATTTTTATTATTATTTTGGTTTTTGCTTTTATCTCTAGATTATAAACTCCTTAAAGCAGAGTCTATGTTCCATCTTTCGATCATATATAAGGTCACCTTCCTTACCCACTACCTAATAGCACCATCACCATCACAGGAACTTATGTTTAAAGAGACAGGTACTCAATATTTGAATTATTTGAAGGAAAGGAAAAGGCATTTCAGAACAAAAAAACTGAAGCAGATGCTAGGGTGTGCAAAGTGGTGTGCTATTTTTTAAGTAGATATAAAACTGCTACTTCAGAAGAAGAGTTGGAGGAAATACAAGTAAATTGTTTCTATGAAATGCTATTAATATGACCACAGTTTAATTTATTAGCTGCCAAATATTAGTAAAGTCTTATTTTTAAGAAAACTGAAGGAGTTCAAACTATTCTGGCAAAAAGCAACAGAAAGTATCTCTAAGAAAACCAAGGTGATAGGCTAGTTAGATAACATGTTTTGATTGGTTCACCTTTTGTGATTCTTCATGATGTCACTAAACTCATCCCTGAGTCACTATGACTGATGATGTTACAATGATCATCAGTATATACTTTGCTGGGTATATTTTTGCTGACTGGCAAGATTGTCTAAATGCCTTTACTGAAGTGCCATATTAATGAATAATTCCGAGCATTTTCTGCTGTCTTTAACCAATTTTCTAAATATAAAATTTTTTCCGAGTTGAAAGAGAAAGATGTCTAATCAAGAACTATCCTCAATTTTTCCTCTGCTGTTTATCTGCTTCTTTAGGGAGAGCTTCTGCATTTGTGATGGAACTCTCTGGACAAAGGTTGGATGGGAGATTTTTCCAGAAGAAGTATACTGTCTGAAAGCTAAGCCTTCACCATCTCACTGTCTACCTTACCCTTTGAACAAACTATGCTGCAACTTTGCTAGCATGGATATATTTCAGGGTTGTCTACATCTCATTTATATTTTTGCACAAGCCCTCTTTTTAATCCTATCTGTATTATCTGTGCATTACCTATGGATGAAATGGAAGAAACACACAAAAAAGGTAAGTTAGTGATGCAAACAGTAATAGTTTATAAATCTGAGTTTAGAACAAGATTCTATGTTTTATTTCTCTTTGTAAACATCCTCCTCCCCATTCATCCCAGCATCTAGCTCTGCGTCCTGCATATACTGGTACTCAACAAATGTGTACTGAATTAGAAGATCCTTAAAAGCATCTAGTCCCCTCTGTTTCAAATTACAAAATACATATGTATAGGAATAAATGTATAGGAAATGAAGTTATCTATCTGTTGCCTTAAGTAATTCATATTCTTTCTCAGCTGCCCTCTCCACAAAAATGAAGGATTTGAAACAAGAGATCTCTTAGAACCCTTCCAGATCTAAGAAATCTAAGTAGAAAAGTTGGCATGCATTTTTTAAATGGACTATAAACTAATATCTAATGCTAAAACAACTTCCTGGGAAGTCGAGCTTTTAAACTAATTTCCCACTTTGCCAATAGATAACACCATAGTTAGAGGCAATCTTAAAAGCTTGTTGACTTAAAAAAAAACTCACTGACTTTCAGAATAATTAGATACTTTATAAAAGTAGTCTTATTTTTGAAATGAATGTGATTTTATGGTATTATTTCTTGAGGAGCTTGAATAAAGGAAAATATTTTGCTAATATTCAAATAATGTCTCCAAGAAGAGTGCTCTAAATATTGAAGGCACTGATTGCTGATGGTAATAGTGATCTTATATGGAGCATGGTGATCTTATATGGAGCATACCATATAGTGATCTTATATGGATCTTATATGGAACATTTTTTCTGCACTTCTGCCGTTCTTCTATAGTAAACTTTCTTTTGTATAAATAATTGATGCATGATGTTTCTTACAGAGTTTATGTATTTAGAATACAAATTTAATTTGACTATAGTAAGATAAAATCTGTATTACTATTTTTTCTTTTAGCTGAAAAAACAAGCCTCCTTAGATAAAAGTGGTCATCATCTAGAAAGTCCATCCAGCTATGACATTGACCAAATACTCTGCAGACTGGTGACCACAACATCACTGATGTCTGAGTACCTGAAGCTGGTGTCCCACAGTCCTTCCTTTAAGAAAACTAAACACCGAAAATTAACGAGGAAGAAGAGTGAAGGAGAAAGAGCCAGAGAATATTAACATATGCATATGCAAATGTAGCTCAGTCAAATACAGAAATTATAAAACAAATATATCAGGAGGACTCATGTAAGGATAAAAATAGTTCTTCCGAACTTGTGTAAATTTGTTGCCAGAATCTTTGCTGAAATTTTCAAAAGTAGTCTGAGTTGAAAAATTACTTCCATTCAACTAAAAAAGAAATCATCCTTACAAAAGTACTGGAGAAAATAATTGTATACTATGATTGCTACATGTTTAAATATTTTGTTCTTAATTGTTAGATTAACCAATCTCTAGAATAGAAGCTCAGGTTCGTGTTTCAATAAATCTTTGATTTAAAAAATATCTGTGACCTTATTTTCCTGAGCAAATATTATAACCACCAGAATATTTTTAATTTTTCCTCTCTGATTGTTAGAATAGCATGGAAATATTAAGGAACAGATTAATTTTTTTTTTTGAGTCGAAGTCTCACCCTGTCACCCAGGCTGAAGTGCAGTGGCACGCTCACAGCCACCGTAGCCTCAAACTGCTGGGCTCAGGCAATCATTCCATCCCAAGTAGCTGGAACCACAGGTGTGCCCCACTATGCCTGGCTAATTTTTTGATTTATTGTAGAGACATCTTGCCAAGCTGCCCAGGCTGGTCTCGAACCCCTGGGCTCAGGTAATCCTCTTGCCTCTGACTCCACACCTGCTAGGATTACAGGTGTGAACCACTGCTCCCACCCAGATTAGTTTTTTTGTTGAGTTGGAGTCTCACTCCGCCACCCAGACTGGAGTGCAATGGCATGCTCACAGCCATCTCAGTGTCGACCTGCTGAGCTCAAGTGATTCTTCTGCCTCAGCCTTTCAAGTAGCCGGAACTACAGGTGTGCGCTACCATGCCTGGCAAATTTTTTGATTTATTGTAGAGATGAGGTCTTGCCAAGTTGCCCAGGACGTTCTCAAATCTGTGGGCTCAGGCAATCCTCTCACCTTGGCCTCTCAAAATGCTGGGATTACAGGCTTGAGCCACCACGCCTGACCTCAGATTAATTTTTAAAAGTATAAATTTTCACATTTTCAGTATAATAAATGGTGAATTACATACCAACTTTTTTTACATTTCAGACATTGTTGATAAGACACTTCAATTGTTTTAAAGTATGGTTTCCATATTTTCCAAAGAAAAACTAGGAGATGGACCTAAGACTAGAATGGAAGATTTGTTTAAAACATTTTGAAAACTCCCAGAAAAACATTCCATATCTATAACATACCTGCCATCATTATAAGGGGAAAAAATTTTAGAACATAATCCTTGAGACAGTAATAAGTAACTGTACAATTTTTAAAGTAATGGAAAAGAATAGTGCTTGGGCTACTATAGATTATTAGGAGTTTACTTCTGGTTCCACTTTCCAGACTCTCCTTTTTCCCTCCATTCCTCAGCTCAACCCCTCGCCCCACATTTCCATAAATTCTCCATGACTTCAGAGTTCTGAACTGTCAGCTAACTCCCTCTAAGAGAATATATACCAGGGGTGCCAAAAAAATGCACATTTTAAAAGATGTTATGTATGTATTACTTTCCAAACTTGAATCGAATGATGGTTGCAACATCTAGTATGACATTCACTTAAAAAATGGTGTTAATTAAATGAATGCTAGCATTACCATGTGACAGGCAGCACACTCAAAGAAAATGGTGGAAGTATGGCTGTCATTTGAGGATTGCAAGATCATTTTGAAGTGGTATTTGACTCAGCATTCCTTGACTTCTAGCCATGAGTGTCCTTAAAGGATGTGGTGTGCTACAGAAAATTGGTACACTAGTGGTACGTCAGCAAGAAATTGAAAAGGCATGCACAGCGAAACAAGTGGATGCTTTGATAACATTACTCAAGCAGTAGCTCCCCATAATCAGAAGTGTCTGGACACTGATGGTAACCACTCTGAGCACCTCTTGTAATTGCATAAGTCAAATGTGACTTGTATTCATCTTTTGTTATCAGTATATATTGAGTATTATAATTTTACTACAGTTTTTTCCTTTCTTAAAATGTGTATGTACATTTTTGGCATACTCTGTATATATATCCCTTTTAGTGGAGATATATATATATATATATATATATATATCCCTTTTAATGGAGAACCCTGGCAGATTAAAAAAAAATATCCTCACCTCTAAAACCCAAAGAAATTTATCTCTAATAATGGGATTTTCAGTAACATGGTAGAGACTATGAGGGTAGGGAGACTTCAAGCCCTTAAATTTCTTCAGGTAACTCTTTTTTTTTTTTTTGAGTTGGAGTCTCACTCTGTCCCCCAGACTGGAGTGCAGTGGCCGCTCCCAGCCACCGCAGCCTCGACCTGCTAGGCTCTGGCGATCCTTCCGCCTCAGCCTTCCAAGTAGCCGGAATTACAGGCATGTGCTACCACGCCCGGCTGATTTTGTGATTTTATTGTAGAGATGAGGTCTCACTGCCCAGGCGGATCTCGAACCCGCAGACTCAGGCAATCCACTCACCTCAGCCTCCCAAAGGCGTGGGATTGCAGGCTGAGCCACCAAGCCCGGCTCTTCAGGTAACTCTTAATCATTAGAAGGAGAAATGGAAGTGATGTATACTCTAGATTAAAGTCTGAATTTAAAAGTGTTAAATTTTATGTTGAGTAATTTACATTTCTGCCTTCCCAGGACTACATTACTATGAAGCTCCAATCCTAATTTAATCATTGATCTGGAAACACTAGTTTACTTTATATAGTCTTCTTTTCTTTTCATCACTAAGACATATTAGGTATAATTTATCCAAGAACCAAGGACCCAAATTAAACAGACAGATATTATGGGGAAAGAAACCAAGGACTTCACATTCATAAGCCCCAAACAACTTCTTTTCAGAAAAGTGATAGTAAAATTTGTCTCTAGACTGTGATTTGTTTAAGTACCATGGATTGCTTATTTTTCAAAAATGAATTTTAAACTATGGAGTATAAATTTCATCTGTAATTGTTATTCATGGGGAAATTAATTGAATTCTTTGCTTTTGTGTTCTCCTTTTACTTACAGATCTAATAATAAAATTGAAGATCTTGACATATGAAAGATTATTCCTAGAAAGCATTTCATACAAGTGAACTAATCATAATAATCAATTATATAATAATTAATAATTAATAAAAATAATCTACAAAGCACAACTTATCTCTTTCTCCCCAAATGTTTCCTTTCTTTCCTTATTTCCATCAGTTCTCCTAGTCTTCTCATTTTACAGATGAGCAAGTTCCAGCTGAATCTTCCTAATTATCACTTTCATCCTCTTTCTTTTCTACATAAAAACTTTCAGTTGCTCCCAGTGTGAAATAAAAACACCTTAACCTGACATTTGAAGGGATAAACCAACTGTAATAAGAGCAGTAGCATTTTTTAAGTGCTGACCACATGCCAGGCGTTGTAACTGCTTTACATCATCTCATTCAATTCTCACAACAACCCCCAAGATCTAAGAAGTATTATTGGCCCCCTTTTCCAGAAAAGGAAACTAGGTATAAATAATTTAAGTGCCTTGTCCAAGGTCACATAGGTTTCACCTTGTCACCGTCCCCCGATAAGCCACTTTCATTCACAGCACTATGATTTTTGTTCACGCCCTTTCCCCTTTCTACTGTGTTTCCAAATCCAACTCATTCTTCAAGGTCCAGCTCAAGTCTGACGTGCTCTGACTTCCTGTTCTCTAACTACCCTGTGACATGGACTTCCCACTCTGCCAATTTTAACCCTGAATCACAATCTTTCTGATAAATAACTGTTGAATGTGTCTACACCTTACCGTTCCCCACTTAGCAACTGTCCAGAGGGCAGGAACAACCAATTGTACCTACAATACTATGCTCATAATGGGCAGTTGATAAATCCTTGCTAGAAACATGAAAGCAGATAACCACGCAAAATAAATGCCATGAACTTCGTAAGTACTAGTTTTTTAACCAGTGTTTGTGAACACATACATGGTTACATAGATATATCTTTCTGAAACCTCTTTAAGCTATGTTCTATGGGGCTATGGGAATGATGTAAGCAAAATATTAGCAAAATAGCAAAGTTTTTTTTAACCTTGTATTGAAGTATAACATACATACAGAAAAGTGCAAAAATTATGTGCACAACTCAATGAATTTTCACAAATGAGCATACATGTAACTAGCAATCAGATCAAGCAAAAGAACATTACATCCCAGAAGTCTTCTTATGTCTTAAGGGTAACTACTATTCTGGCCACTAACACCATAGATTAACTTTATCAAAATAAATGACTCCTACATTATTATTACAACATTTTCTGAGGACTCAAATATCTTGTTCAAATATGATAGTTTTTTAAACATGTAAGGAATGGTTCACTTTGGCTGGGTCTCTTAGAAGATAGCCTTGAACATATATTGTACATAAATTCTTACTGAAAATTATTGGTGATTGTTAGAAGTTGGTAAGTCACTAAGCTTCCAACACGTACAGTTCGTATGAAGTATGAAGGGGGACCAAAAAAATTTATTTTTTGGAGGGCAGGCCCATTGTACTACAGGCTTCCCCTACTAGGTAAGTGTTCTGGGAACCCATCGGCATCAGTGTCCCAGTTACTGTGTTGCTAAGAGTCTGCGTTTGGCTTCAGTGAATTTTTTTTTGGAGATTCTTTCAATGTATTTGGCCGTTTCATGATGGGTGATTTACACAAACAACCTGTTCACACTGAGACGAATGTTCAGCAATTTTTGACCAAAAATGGCATGACACCCCATCCTCCTCCCCCTGCACCGTGTCCCACCCTCCAAAATCACCTGATCTCACCCCAAGCAACTTGTTTTGTTTTCCTGATGAAAAAAGTCCTCAGAGGGAAACATTTTGCTGACGTGAAAGAGGTGAAACAAAAAATGGCCAAAGCCCTAAAAGGCATCAAAATGGACAACTTCAAAAACTGTTTTGAGCAGTGGAAAAAGCATCTCAATAAGTGAATTGCATCAAACGGAGAGTGCTTTGAAGGTGACTGAAGTTTAAACATGTAAGAAGAAACACACAATTTTGTCTAAATAAATTTCAGATTATTTTAGGTTCCCCTCGTACAATGTTTAAGGCCAATAGCAAAACAGGAAAAAAGGGCAGATTTCATATATTATTGCCACCTGTGAAAGTAGTTGTGTTTACAGATAAAACATCTTGATGAAAGGTGACACTGCCTGTAACTCACAGGAGAAAATTCCATCACATCAGTTTGGTAACACCTTGGGATCTCCCATACCTGCCCAGTCCAGGAATTCAACACACTCAGTCTGGGAATACCTAGCAGCAACATCTCGAGCTCTTTCCTCCCGAAAGTTCAAAGCTTCTATATCAACATCCAGTTCTACCAGTGCTTTTAAGGTTTCCAAACGACCCCAGGCTGCAGCACAGTGTAAGAGTGTATACCCTAACACATAGAATGAAAATGGGCAGACCAAATAGACTATATTGTTTCAGGCTCTTTTATGTAATAGAAGATCATAGCTATCAAGTTTTGAATAATCACTATGGGCCAGAAGCTATTCTGAGAGCTTTACACAGCGTAAACTTCGTTTATAAAACTTCTACAATATCAGAAGTTACAATCCTCATTTCACAGATAAATGAGGTATAATGATAAAGGAGACTACCATGAGCATAATTGTAAAGGTGATAAACACGAAAGTCATCTTTAAAATGTTTTCAGACTAATTTAAAAAAATCAAATCAAAGATCATTGAACTTACCCACAAGGATACACAGACATACCTAATTATATTGCACTTCACTTGTGCTGAGAAAAACAGTTCTTAAGCTTTCTAGAGACTCCCAGTTTTGATTGAAGAGATGGACTTGTATGTCCTTAATCTCTGTGTCTACTCTGATCTTTCCAACATGTCAACAAAGGGCGGTAGAGTAACACATTCAGTTTTTGTAGGGTTTTTTGCTGTTGCTTTTTCCTAGAGCATGCTTTTCAGGCAGTGAATCTCTTAATTTTAATGGCTTTACCACGTGGATAGACTTAGAATTTCCCAAATTATCAAGTCCTTCTATCAATTTATCTCCTTCCTCTAGCATTTAAACTATAAGCAGCAAGAAAAAACCAGATTGCACCTGTAAAACTTAACTTGGGAATCTCATCTCTGAATTAGAATATTTCATGGTGGGCATAAATCAGAATGAAAGATATAGGTTATTTTAGTGTACATCACACTCTTAAAGACTGTATGCCTATAACCTCTACTGGAAAATACCTACTAAAAGAATGGCAATATTTACTTCAATCAGTCACAATAAAACCTCCCATTCATACTGTTAGGGACATACTGTCAAATATTGATTTGGGGCACTCTTTTTCCTTTATGTAGTATGGTTTTTAGATATTATGCCATTTTTATAGATGAAAAGGTTATACAATTTGCCTAAGTCTTGTAGCCAATTTAGTAGAAGGGTTTTAAAATCCGTGCTTTTAACCATCTATTATATAATCCTTTTGCAACTTGATTTTTGTCTCAATATTATGTTTTCTAGTGTTACCCATTTGAAAACCCAAATTCATTCCTTTTAACTATTGTATAATATTGTTGTGTGAACATATCATAATGTATTTACCTACTCCCCTATTAATTTATGTTGTTTCCAATTATTCACTGTCATAAGCAATACTTGAATAATCATCCTTGTACAAATATATCCTTGTGAGCAAGTGTGAGAGTTTCCCAAAGATACATATCTAGAAATGAAAATCTCAGTCATCAAGTGTCTGTTCATTTGCAACTTTATACAAATGTTCTCAAAAGTGAATTTACCAATTTACACTCCTCCAGCAGAATGAATTCCCACTTCCCACATCTTCACCAGTATTCAATGTTGTCAAATATTTAAATTTTTCCCAATCTGATGAGTAATTCATATTAGTTTATTGTTTAAATTTGCATTTTAATAGTGATGCTTCATATATTTATTGGACATGAGAGTTTTTCTCTTTTATTTATTTTCTATTTTTATTTTTTTAAGTCAGACTCTCACTCTGTTGCCCAGGCTGGTGTGCAGTGGCATGCTCATGGCCACCACAGTCTTGACCTGCTGGACTCAGTTGATATGTCTGCCTCAGCTTTCCAAGTAGCTGGAACTACAGGCATGCATCACCACATCCACTAATTTTTTAAAAAATTTAATTGTAGAGACATTTTGCTAAATCTGATATACTATGTACCATATCAGGAGTTCTAAACATTAGAGTTTTCATTGTTAATTTATACTATAAAATAGTTAAAGCCTGGCAGTATATAAGATCATAAAAACACATATGTATATCTATAATTTATATTCTATTAAATATGCAGATATTTAATATCCAATAATAATAGTAAAATATAAGACAATAGTAGCATTAAGGTAGAGAATGGAAGTATGTTATATTAAAGTTTTTATATTGTATGTGAAGGTAAACTGTTTTTTGGGGGGGTTTTGTTTTGCTTTTTTGGAGTTGGAGTCTCACTCTTGTCACCCAGGCTGGAGTGCAGTAGCACGCTCATGGCCACCACAGCCTCAACCTGCTGGGCTTAAGTTATTCTTCCCCCTCAGCCTTCCAAGTAGCTGGAACTACAGACACATGCCACCACACCTGGCTAGTTTTTGTACAGGTGCACATTGTAGAGATGAGGTTTCACCAAGTTGCCCAAGCTGGTCTCAAATCCCTGGGCTCAGGTAATCCTCTCGCCTCGGCCTCCCAGAATGCTAGGATTACAGGCTGAGTCACTGCGCCTGGCCAAGGTAAACTATTAAAATGTATATTATAAACCCTAAAGCAACCTAAAAATCAAAGATTTGTAGCTAATAAACTAACAAAGGAGATAAATAGAATAACAAAATAACCCAAAAGAAAGCATGGAAAAAGAAGGGAAATGGAGCAAAGAAAAAGTGGGAGAAATAGAAAAGAAATAACAACATAATCATTTTGAAATGAAGCATAATATTGCATTAAATATAAATGACCCAAACATCTACATTAAATGGCAAAGAAGAGTAAGATTCAACTATAAACTACCTACAAAAAAATCCCACTTTAAATATAAAAATACAAGCTGGGCACGGTGGCTCAAGACTGTAATCCCAGGACTTTGGGAGGCCAAGGTGAGAGAACTGCCTGAACCCAGGGGTCCTAGACCACCCTGGGCAACTTGGTGAGATCTGTCTCTACAATAAATAAAAAAATTAGCTGGGTGCGGTGGCACGCACCTGTCATTCCAGCTACTTGGAAAGCAGAAGTGGAAGAATTGCCTGAGCCCAGTAGATTGAGGCTGCGGTGGCTATGAGTGTGCCACTGCACTCCAGCCTGGGCGACAGGGTGAGACTCTAACTCAAAACCATTAAAAGAGATTAATAAAAGAATAGTTCAACAAGCAAATGGAAAAATATTCCATGCTCATGGATTGGAAGAGTCAACATTGTTAAGATGTCCATCCTACCCAAGGCAATCCACAGTTTTAATGAAATATCCATTAAATCACCAGTAGCATCTTTCTCAGACCTGAAAACAATACAGGAATTCATATGGAAACATAAACAACCACGAATCTCCAAAACAATCCTCAGCAAAAAAAAAAAAAACAACAAAAAAAAAACAAAGCAGGAGGTATCACATTGCCAAACTTTAAACTTTATTATAAAGCTACAATAATCAAAACAGCCTGGTATTGGTTCAAGAACAGGCATACAAACCAATGGAACAGGATAGAGATTCTGGAAGCAAAATCTCAATTTCTCAACCAACTCATCTTTAACAAAGCCTCCACCACCAACCACTGGGGAGAGGAGAACCTGTTCAGTAAATGGTGCAGAGAAAATTGGCTGACCACATGCAGAAGATTAAAACAAGACCCCTACCTATCCCCATACACAAAGATCAACACTAAATGGATCAAAGACCTAAACGCAAAACCTCAAACTATAAGAATCCTTATGGAAATTGGAACTGGCAACCAATTCCTGATCAAAACCCCAAGGGCCCATGCCATAAGTGATAAGATAGACAAGTGGGATCTCATCAAACTGACAAGCTTCTGCAAAGCCAAAGAAACCATCAAAAGAACAGGGAAACAGCCCACAGACTGGGAAAAAATATTTTCTAACTATATGTCTGACAAAGACCTAACATCTAGGATCTCCAAGGAACTCAAACGTGCCGAAAAGAAAAAAAACAAACAGCCCCATTACAAAGTAGGCAAAAGATATGAACAGACACTTCTCAAAAGAAGACATATGAGCAGTCAACAGATACAAGAAAAAATGCTCAGCCTCACAAGTGATCAAAGAAATGCAAATTAAAACGACATTGAGATACCACCTAACTCCAGTCAGAATGGCCATCATCAATAACTCAAAAAATAACAGATGCTGGAGAGGATATAGGGAAAAGGGAACACTTCTACACTGTTGATGGGAGTGTAAACTAGTACAACCTCTGTGGAAAACTGTGTGGTGATTCCTAAGAGATCTAAAAATCGACCTTCCATACGACCCTGCAATCATCCTACTGGGAATATACCCAGAAGAACTCACATCGCTCTGTAAAAAAGATACTGCACATGTATGTTTATTGCAGCATGTTGACAACAGCAAGAACATGGAACCAACCATGTAGCCCATCAAAAGAGGACTGGATTTTTTTTTAAATGTGGTACATATACATGATGTAATATTACGCAGCCATACAGAACAAAATCACGAACCTCACAGCAACCTAGATAGACTTAGAGTCCATAATACTGAGTGATCTTTCACAGAAACAAAGAACTGAGTATTACATGTTCTCACTCGCAAGCGGACCTTGAACAACTATCGTAATACTATAAGAAAAGGATTGACGGCGTGAAACTGTGGGGGTACAGGGGGTGGGTGGGGAGGTGGGATTGACAGTAGTGGGAATCTGCCTGGGGAAGGGGGGCACATCTCATCAACAAGGGTACCTGAACATTTGTATACCTAGCCCTGAATCGTACCCCACATCTTTAAAATTAAAAAAAAAATGTATTGTAGAGACAAGATCTCACCAAGTTGCTCAGGCTGGTCCTGGACCCTTGGGTTCAGACAATTCTCTCATCTTGAACTCCCAAAGTGCTGGGATTATAATCGCGAGCCATAGCGCCCAGCCGAGGACCGCTCTATGAATTGTTTGTTCCTATCCTTTGTCATTTTTCTGCTGGGTTAAATTACTGCCATTGCTTAGTAGGCTATCTTTACATAGATATATCCTTTGTCAGCTGAGATTCTGCAAATATCTTCTTTCAGTCTTGTGGCTTATTTTGTCACTTTGTTCATGGTATCTTTCCCTTTAGTGGTTGTGTTCTTTATAGCTTGTTTTAAGAAATCCTGTGATATCTCAAGAAATAACAATATTCCTCTAATTATTTTTCAGAAAGTTTATAACTTTTGCTCTTCACATTCATATTTTACAAGTACCTATAACTGATTTTTATGTGTGGTACAAAGTAGGTATATAATTTTACCTGTTTTTTTCCAGATGAATAACTAACATTCTCTGGGATCATATACTAAACAGTTTACCATTTTCCTCTGAAATGTAGGGTCAGCTTCTTATTTCACACTTTTAAACAATCTTCTGGGATAGTAATTAGATTGATAAATGAATTTGGAAGAAATTAAGAGAGACATCATTAAGATATCACCATTTGAGATATATATACATATAACACACACGCACTTTGGATATTCTTTGATACATTTCAGTAAAGTTTTCTACTTTTTGCCATAAATGTCTTTCAATTCTTTTTTCAGATTTATTATTAGTTTCTGTATCTTTTTTTCTGAGTTGGAGTCTAACTTTGTCACCCAAACTGGAGAGCAGTGGCACACTCCCAGCCACCGTAGCCTTGACCTGCTGGGTTCAGGCAATCCTTCTGCTTCAGCCTTACAAGTAGCTGGAACTACAGGCGCACGCTACCACACCTGGCTAGTTTTTTGATTTATTGTAGAGATGAGGTCTCACCAAGTTGCCCGGGCAGGTCTCGGACCCGCGGGCTCAGGCAATCCACTCACCTAGGCCTCCCAAAGTGCTGGAATTATAGGCTGAGCCACCGAGTCCAGCCTCCGTATCATTTTTTTTATTAACAAGATATTTATTTTTATGACATTATCTGACTGTTGATGATATCTAGAAAGTCACTGATTTGGGATATTGGCCTTACGCTCATATTCTTGCTAAACTCTATCAGTACTGTTAGTAGATTGTCTTGAATTTAAGTGTATGTGCCTATGGATAACAAGAGTTTTGCTTCTTCTACTCTAATTCTTGTACCTACTAGTATGCTAGTAAATGTATAAAACATCCTCTGGAGGGAAAAGCTCTAATTACCATCAGTCAATTACCATAATATATGTGGCCCAGTATGGTTCCATAGTTCCTTGGTTGGTTAGTTGGTTTGTTGGTTGGTTCGTTCCTTCCTTCCTCCCCCCTCCTCTTTTGAGTTGGAGTCTCACTCCATTGCCTAGACTGGAGTACAGTGGCACACTCATGGCCACCCCAGTTGGGCTCCAGCGATACTTCCACCTCAGTCTTCCAAGTAGCTGGAACTACAGGAATGCACTACCATGCCCAGCTAATTTTTTTTGTATTTATCGTAGAGATGAGGTCTTGCCAAGTTGCCCAGGCTGGTCTCGAACGCATGGGCTCAGACAATCCACTCACCTCGGCCTCCCAAAGTGTTAGGATCATAGGCTGAGGCACTGAGCCCAGCCTGGTATGGACAATTTCAAGTACCAACAACATGTCAACCAATTCTCAAAGCCCCTAAAAATGTTTATCAATCAGTTCTTCATAGCTGGTAAAAGCTGGTAATAGCATAGTGCTGTGCTATTTCTCTTATTCTTCTTGTCTTGCTACATTTTCTAGAACTTCTATTAGAAGGATGAATGGAAGCAGTGATAGTGAATATTATAGTCTTATTTCTGTTTTTTCATTTTTTTTTTCTGAGTTGGAGTCTCTGTCACCCAGGCTGAAGTGCAGTGGCACAATCATGGCTTACCGGCCTCGCCTCGGCCTCCTGGGCTCAGGTGATCCTTCTGCCTCAACCTCCCAAGTAGCTGGGACTACAAGCGAGCACCACCACACCAGGCTAAATTTTAGATGTTTTTATTTTTTGTAGATATGATGTCTCCCTGTGTTGTCCAAGCTGGCCCTGAACTCCTGGGCTCAAGCAATCCTCCCTCCTCAGCCTCTCAAAGTCCTGGGATTACAGGTGTGAGCTGCTGCATCTGGCCTTGTTTCTAATTTTAAATAATGTTTCTGAAAATTCAATATTAGGTAAGTATGCTTCAGATTTTTGATAGACAACCTTAAGGGAAGTTTCTTCTATTACAATTTCCCTGAGAGCATTCATCTTGAATTAGTGCTACATTTTTTAAAGTGACTTGTCTACATCTATTGACATGATCATGTTTTGCTTAATCTTTTATTGTAGTTAATTACACTAATATTTTTGTAATGTTAAAACCATACTTTCATTCATGGGATAAACCCAACTTAGTCCAATAAATTTTTGTGTATATGATGAAAATTATTTATTTATAATGGAGAAATTAAAATTGCATAGATTTATCATGCACAAGAAGTTGTTCTGAAATATTTTTGCATTACAGAATAGCTAAATCAAGTTAATTAACATAAGGATCTCACAGATTTATTCATTTATTTGGTGAGAACATGTAAAATCTAATCTCCAAAAAATTCTTTAATATACATTCTTAGATTCAATTTGTTAGTATTTTATTTAGGATACTTGTATCTATGTTATTAAATATGTCTGCTGGGCATGGTGGCTCATGCCTATAATCCCCAGCACTTTGAGAGGCAGAGGAGAGAGGAATGCCTTTGCCCAGGAGTTCAAGACCAACCTGGGCAACTTGGCAAGACTTCATCTCTACAATAAATAAATAAATTAGCTGGACACAGTGATGTGTATGTGTAGTTCACCTACTTGGAAGGCTGAGGCAGAAAGATCACCTGAGCCCAGCAGGTCAAGGCTGCTGTGACCGTGAGCATGCTGCTGCGCTTCAGCCTGGGCAACAGAGTAAGACTCTGACTCAAACTCAAAAAAAATTTTTTTTATCAGCCTATAAATTTCCTTTCTAGTACTGTCATTAATCCAATTTTACTATAAAATTTCTCTCTCTCATAAAATAATTCGGACAACTTTCCAACTCTCCAGATATTCTCCAGAACATTTCTATAAACTAGGGATTACCTTTTCTCCTAAAACTTTTAACAGTCTTTATCTTTAAAAACATTTGAATATGGAATATGATGAGGAGCCAGGGGTTAGGAAGGCAGATTTTTATAACTTATTCAATTTATTTAATAACTGGTGATCTAGCCAAGAATTCTATTTTTTTCTTGAATCAATTTTAGTAATTTATATTTAATTGGAAATTGTTCATTTCATCCAAGATTTCAAAATATATTGTCAAACACATTAAGTTGTTCATAATAGTTTCTCATGATTTTTTAACTTAATTATGTTGCGTTAATGTTCCATTTTTTCAGTTCCAAAATATTATTTGAACTCTGTCTCTTTCTGATTAATATTATCAAAGGTTTTTTAACCCTATCTTTTTCACTGAACCAAATTTTGATATTGTGATCAATGTCATTATATTACTTCATTATTTTTCTTCCACTTTCTTCTACTCAGTTGTTCTTTTTATAATTTATTGAGTCAATTGCACTGCCTACTAATTTTTAATGTTTCTTGTATTCTAACATATGCATTAAACTAGAATTTTAATTTTAGATTTATCTGTCAGGTTCTGACATATAGTGACTCTGTTGTCATTTAAACATTTCTTAATTTTCATTATATCTTCTTTGACCAATAGAAAATTTAAAGTGTGTTCTTGTTTCCAAAACTATAGAGGGCTTTCAGTTATCTCTTTGTTACTATTCTCTAATTTAATTTTGTTGTGGTCGCCAGCTAGAAACTATATACTACAGACTATTTGATATTTGTTGTGACCTCCTTTATGACCCAATATATGATCAATTTCCTTAAATGTCCCATGTGAACATGAAGAGAATATATTTTATTTGCTGAAGATAATTGTTTTATTTTCTACCATGACCATGTATTATATTTGCAACCTGAAAAAAACAAATTAAATTTTAAAAGGTAATTAGATAATGACTGCTAAAAACTAATAAATCTTCAAAGGAAAGAGAATAATATTGAACATTTACTGCTTATTAATCTACTATGTGCCAAGCACTTGAAATGCATATATATTATCTTATTTAATCCTCGTAACACTTTTTAAGGAAAACATAATTATTATCCCCACTTTGCAGATGAAGAAACACAGACACAAAAAGATCAGGTACTTGCCAAGTCACACATCTAACAAAATAGTGAAGTCTGTGTTCTAAAATACTATGCTCTAAAATGTCAACATTGATACACTTACATATATAAACATATATACACTCATATATATGCATACACATATAATATATGTAAAATGTAAAGCAGACACATCAAATATATGCAAGCTTGATATTACACATCATCTTTAGATAGTTATAAATAATACTTAGGAGAGAAAAAAGAAAAAAATACCTCTGGCAATCTTTTCATTCAAATTCACACCATATTTTGCCAAAGCGCTAATCACATCACTTTGCCCAGCCATGCAAGCTGCATACAGAAAATTCCTCCCAATAACATCTTCTAAGAGTAGGTACATGGCCTGCTCATGATGATGATTCTTGGAATCCTCAAAAACCTTCTGCAAACATTTTACATCCCCTGTGAGGGCAGTTGTAAGAGGCGGTTCACGTGCCTGTTTCCTCTGGCTCTAGGACTTCTTCTTGCTGTGAGAAAAATTCTGAACTCTTTGAGGGTTCTTCTGACTCCATTAACTCCAAAAATACCTAAGACCAAAAAAAAAAAAAAAAAAAGTCATAGAAATCTATTCACTCAGTGTTGACCACTGCACAGACCAGATTCCCCTCCTCAAAAGCCTCTCTCCCCTCCCTCCACAACCACGTCTGACAAACCCGGTATGGTTGAGATCGAGAAATTTAGTAAGTCGAAACTGAAGAAGGAAATGCAAGAGAAAAATCCACTGCCTTCAAAGAAACAATTGAGCAGGAGAAGCAAATAGGCAAATCGTAAAGAGGCGAGTGCCACCAGTAGGCACTGTGCATTCCACAAGCACTGCCTTCTTATTTTACTTCCTTTAGCTATTTAACTGTAAGATGCAAAGAGGTTGGATCAAGTTTAAATGATTGTGCTGCCCCTTTTCGCATCAAAGAACTACTGACAATGAAGGCCTCCCCTGCCTCTGCCCTTTACCTGGCTTGCTGGCAGGGAAGGAAAAGAGCTTGCATGCTAGTGAAGGAAGAAGTGGGTTTGGGATGACAGTGAAATCTAGAGTAAATCAAGCTGGCCCAAGGTGTCCTGCAGGCTTTAAAATGCAGTTTAATTAGAGTGCTATTTATTGTTCAAATGATTTTAATTATTGGAACGCACAATTTTTAAAATATGCAAATAAAAAGTTTTCCTGAAAAAAAGTCTATTCAAAAAATCAGTATTTTTTGTTTATTTATTTATCTGCTCAGTTAACTGACAATATAGATGGAATGAAAATACTTAACTAGTTGAAAATAATGATAAAATATTTCTACCATTCAGTCAATACAGTTTATTGGATACCTACTATGAGTATATACCACCGTTCCTGAGCATCCACTGAAATGCTAAATGTGTGACACAAATAGTAAATTCATAGGAGTGGGAGAAGAGTGTGATCAATGTGAGCTAAATTTACTAGCAAAAGACTGAAAGAGAATGATTAAGAGACCCACCTGCCTAAACAAGAGTTCCTGTATGGGAGAAGTGAGAAATATCATTGGATTTAGGTATCATTGGAGCTGGATTATGGACTTCTTAAAAATTTGGCACTGACATTTAACAAGAATTCACTAAAACTGAAAGCTTACTAATATACTAAGTGCTATGCAGTCACCATGTAAATTAACAAAAACTCAGAATCAAATTTATCTACTGTACTCAACTTGCTATCTCAAGGGAAAAACATAACATGCACAAAATAAGTATAATAATAGGTAACAAGTAGTAAATACCAAAACAAAAGAAATGCTATAGGACTTTAGAATGGTTGCAATTAATTCCAGGTAGAGTTCATCAAATGTGTGTTTTTTCCCCTCACACCCGATGGGTAATGTGTCCATATCATAATAAGGTTTAAGGGAATCACATCTCACAATGAGTGTGAAAACCCAATCATCATGCCTATGAACTACAAGAGGATCTAATCAAAGATGTCTTCATAGTGCTCACTCTAGCAGGACACATATCAAATTGGGAATGTTGCCAAGAAGAGTACTGTAGTCCCTTCATATGTATAAGAATATTTGTGGCATCACTGTTCACAACAGGAAAAAAACCCTGGAAGGAAAAACCAATACTCAGGGACAGGAGCATAAACTGTGTTAATTCACACAAAATGATATACAGCAGTTCAAATAAATAAATTACAGTGGCATATATTTAGGAGGCAGCTTCTGATAAGGTTCCCAATGCCCCACCTCTGCCTCCTGGTTTCACACCCTTGTGTAATTTCCTCACTTTGCATGTGGGCTGGACATAGTGACTTGCTTCAAACAAAGAGAAGACTGCAACAGTGATGGAATGTCATAATTTGGTTACAATAGACTATGACTTTGGTCTATGTTCTCTCCCTGGCTCTTATCACACACTGTGATGGAGAGGGCCACCTTTCAAGAACTGAGGGTGACCTCTGGTCAACAGTCAGTAAAATCCAAGGCCCTAGCCGGGCATGATGGTGTGCATCTGGAGTTCTAGCTACTTGGAAGGCTGAGGTAGAAGGATCAGCTAAGCCCAGCAGGTCAAGGCTGCAGTGGCCGTGATCATGCTACCGCACTCCAGCCTGGGTTACAAGAGTGAGACTCCAACTCAAAGACAAAAAAGAAAAAAACCCAACACCCTCAGTCCCATGGGGAACTAGGTTTCCACGAGGCCAACAACTACTGGGTGAGCTTGGAAGTCGGTTTGTCCCAGTTAAACCTTGAGATGAATGTGGACTTGGCAGCACCTTGATTGTAGCCTCATGAGACCCTGAAGTAGAAGCTAAGCTATGCCTGAATCCCTGACCCATAGAAACTGTGAGATAATGAATGTGTGTTATTTCTAACTTACCCAGTTGAAGGGTAATTTATTATAAAGCAATAAATAAGATGTACAAAATATGAATGAATCTTAGCAACGTAATAGTATGTGAAAAAGGAAAATCCAAAAGATTAGATAGATGATACATTTTTGTCAAGTTAAAAGCAATTAAAGTTAAATAAACTTTTTAGGACTACAAGGAGATATAATGACACTATTTTTTATAAAAGGAGAAGGAGCCAGGTATGGTGACTCATGCTTGTAATCCTAGAACTTTGGGAAGCTGGGGTGGGAGGATCTCTTGAGCCTAGGAGTTCGAGACCAGCCTGGGCAACATAGTGAGACCTTGTCTCTACAAACATTGGTTTCTCTGCTCCACCCAAATCAAAAATAAATATATAGCACCAAGATTATCATCAGCAATATCCCAGAACTCAAATATGAAAAGGAAACAGTTACTGGATCCACAGAGAAGTGAAAAAATTCCAAACAAAGAGTAAGAAAATCAGATTTCCATATTCACAGCATATGCCTCCTCCAGTCTGCCCAGCACCAAGCATATGGAAAATTTCCTCCCAATTCACAGTTTCTACACTGGAAAAAGTGAGATTGAGGTGGACCTCTTTACCGTCTTTGGTTCTGTGACAAAGACCTGTCCTTCCATAACCTATGGAAAACATCAGGAGTGCCTGAAGGGAAATATCCCCAAGAACAGCCAGAGACAAAGGTGGGAAGCCTGGATGACCAACTACAGCCCTGAAAACTGCTTGGTAACTCAACCAAAGAAGAAGCTAAATCAGAGTGACTGTTCAGTATCACCATGTTACAGTAGTTTTCTTCCACAGGTCCTTGGGCACAAACCCCTAGTCAGCCATCCCACACTACCAGGACATCCCCTCTGGGACCTCCCCAATCAGAAGGGTCAGCACTCTGATTGTTTAGTAGAACCAAGGCAAACCTGGGCTTAAGGCATCATCTAGTGCCAGGAAGGAGGTAGCTACCTAATGGGAAACAGAGGGAAAATCAACAGGTAAATTATAAAGAATCTCTGAGAAATCACACGCAGTAAAAAACAAAACAAGCCAAACAGAAGACTGGAATAAATAACTAATCCTTCAGTGCAAAGATATAAGTGTATATTCACAAGAAACAACAGTAAAGAGGGAACTATGACCTCCCCACACAGACGAAGCAAGGAGTCAGTGACTTATCCTAACAAAACTGATATGCAAATTTTCTGACCAAGAATTCAAAATAGCAGTTTTAAGAAAACTCAGTGGTCTCCAAGATAACACAGAAAAGCAGTTCAGAAATGTAACAAAGAAAGTTAACAAAAAAATTGAAAGAAAAAAAAAAGAAAGAAAACTTGAACCTGAGAAATACATTTGCTAAACTGAAAAATTCATTAGAGGCCCTCGAGCAGAATGGATCAAATAAAGAAAAGGATCAGTAAACTCAAAGACAGATTATTTGAAAATACACAGAGGAGGGAAAAAAGGAGGAAAAGTAATGAAGATTGTCTA
This sequence comes from Carlito syrichta, assembly GCF_000164805.1. Classification (NCBI taxonomy): domain Eukaryota; kingdom Metazoa; phylum Chordata; class Mammalia; order Primates; family Tarsiidae; genus Carlito; species Carlito syrichta. Next base: position 86,441 of record NW_007259431.1, read on the forward strand.
CAATATATAGAAAACTATCTCAAAAGGTCAAATCTAAAAACTATTGGTATTCAAGAGAGAGTTGAGCAAGAGTAAGGGGTAGAAAGCTTATTCAAAGAAATAATAATAGGAAATTTTTTAAAACTTAAGAGGTAATTATCCAGGTACAGAAAGGTCAGAGAACACCAGATAGATTTGACCCAAATAAGACTACCCCAAGGCATATAATAATAAAACTCTTAGAGGTCAAGGACAAAGAGACAGTCCTAAAAGGAGCAATGATCCCTCTTACAGGAAATGCTGAAGGGAGTTGGCATTTTCACTAACATGCAAAAGGAAAATATTTGAAGGCATAAAACCTACTAGTAAAATTAAATACATGGACAAAACCAGACTACTCTAATGCTGTAGCTGTAGTGTGCTATCCACTCATAACTCTAATATGAAGCCCAAAAGGTGAATCTATCAAAAACAATAATAGCAATAGCAACTTGTTAAGGGATAGGCAATGTAAATATATGTAAATTGAGATAACATAAAGTTGAACTGTGGGGGAATCGAGTTAAAATGTAGAGTTTTTTCATTGTTTGTTTCTATTCTTTTCTTTATGATCTAAGATAAGTTGTAAACTCTTTAAGATAATTTGTTCTATGAAAAAGATGCCTGCACACATGTGTTTATTGTAGCATTATTCACAATAGCGAAAACATGGAATCAATTGTGCTGCCCATCAAAAGTGGACTGGATTAAAAAATGTGGAACATATACATGATGGAATAAAGAAGGACAAAAGCCATAAAAAAGGACAAAATTATGAACTTCACAACAACATGGACTGATTTAGAGTCTATACTACTCAGTGATCTGAAGGGATTCAGCCCCTTTGCCAGGTTGTGAGATCTCCTAAAGGAGAGACGGATAGGCGAAAGACGAAAATCTTATTCCTGGACACCTGCTTCCTGAACAGATGACATCCTTTATTAGTTAGCAGAGCTTTTATAGCATTTGAAACAAAAAAATGAGTACACTACAAGTTCTCACTCACAAGCCAACCCTGAACAATTATCACAATACTATAAGAAAGGGATTGGCAGTAGTGGGAAACTGCTAGAGGGGGGAGGGCTGGCACACTTTATCACTAAGGGTACCTGATCTCAAACCAGGTGGAGAGGGTACCAAAGTGAGGCCTAAACTTTACCTGTACAATAACCATTTGTATATCTAGCCCTGAATTGTACACATCTTGAAAATAAAAATTTTAAAAATTAAAAATAAACAAACGTATACAATAACTTGCTATTTCTATAAGATTTTAAAAAAATCTCATTGTATCCACAATGCAAAATTTTATAATAGAGTCACTAAAAACAAAAAGCAATGACTTAAAAATATACTACCAGGAAAAAATCACTTAATGACAAAAGAAGGGAAGGAAAAAAAAATACTTAATGACAAAGGAAGGAAAGAAAGAAGGGAAAGAAGGAAGGGAGGGAGGGAGGGAGGAAAAGAGTTACAAAACAACCAAAAAACCCGCAACAAAATTGCAGTAATATGTCTTTACATATCAATAATAATACTGAATGCTAATAACTCAATTATTTGATTAAAAGACAGAGAGTAGCTGAATGGATATAAAATTAAGACCCAAGTGAGTGCTGCCTACCAGAAACTTACTTCTCCTACAAAGACACATATAAACTGAAAGTGAAAGGATGGAAAAAAACCTTTAATGAAAGTGGAAACCAAAAAGAACAGGTGTAGCTATCTGAGTACTTATATCAGATAAAATAGACTACAAGTCAAACTGTAAAAGAGACACTATATAACAACAGAGTCACCTTAGCAAGAGGCTATAGCAATTACAAATATTTAGCTACCCAAAAGTGAAGCACTCAAGTATATAAGGCAAACATTAATAGATCTAAAGGAAGAGAAAGACTGCAATACAATAATAGTAGAGGACTTTAACATGCCTCTCTCAGTAAAGCACAGATCATCCACACAAAAAAAACAACAAAACAACATTAAAGTAAACTACACACTAGAGTACAGAGGTCTAACCAACATTTATAGATTTCACCCAACTTTGCTGGAAAGTACATCCTTCAGAGTAGACCATGTCTTAAACCACAAAACAAGTATCCACAAATTCAAAAATGTTAAACCAATATCAAGAATCTCTTCTGACAACAATGCAATAAAATTAGAAGTCAATAACAAGAAGGACTTGAGAAGCCACACAAACACAGGAAAGTTAAATAACATGCTCCCGAATGACCAATGAATCAATGAGGAAATTAAAAAGTAACTTTAAAAATTTCTTGAAACAAATAAAAATTAAAATACACATACCAAAATCTATGGGTACAGCAAAAGCAGTACTCAGAGGGAAGTTTATAGCAACAAATGCATATATCAAAACGTAGAAAGACTTCAAATAAGCCACCTACTGATGGATCTCAAAGATCTAGAACAGAGCAAACCAAACAAAAAATTAGTAGAAGAAAGGAAATAATAAAGATGAGAGCAGAAATAAATAAAATTGATACTAAAAAAACCCAGAAGATCAATGAGATTTTTTTAAAAGATAAAATAAAAAATTAGCTATACCAAGAAAAAAGAGAGACCCCAAACAAGTAAAATCAGATATGAAAATGGAAACATAATAACTGAGATCACAAAAATACAAAGAATCATTAGAAATTATTATGTACAACTAAACGTTAACAAATTGAAAAATCTAAAAGAAATAAGTTCCCAGACACATACAACCTAGCAAGATTACATCCTGAAGAAGTAAAAAAAACCTCAACACACCAATAATAAATAATAAGACTGGAGCCACAAGAAAACATTTGGAATGTGGATCTACCAGTGCAGTGAATCACAGAAACAATAGAGAGTTACATAGATATGATGTTTTAAGAAAAGCCCAAATCTAGTTGGACAGTAAGTTTTTCCTTCCTTCCTTCCTTCCTTCCTTCCTTCCTTCCTTCCTTCCTTCCCTCCTTCCTTCTTTCCTTCCTTCCGAGTCAGAGTCTCACTCTGTTGCCCAGGCTGGAGTGCAGTGGCATGCTCACGGCCACCACAACCTCAATCTGCTGGGCTCAGGTGATCTTTTCACCTCACCCTTCCAGGTAGCTAGAATTACAGGCACGTGCCACCACACCCGGCTAATTTTTTATTTATTGTAGAGATGAGGTCTTACCAAGTTGCCCAGGCTAGTCTCGAATCCATGTGCTCAGGCAATCCTCTCACCTCAGCCTCCCAAAGTGCTGGGGTTATAGGCGTGAGCCACCATACCCGGCCACGTTTCATTATTTAGAAGATCCTTATGACCTTAAAACATTGAGATATGGCAATCAAAACTTGTGACCAGATACCAGAAAGCCCACTGCCCTTAGCTTATGAAGTATTTTGCTCAATTATCATTGTAAAATTACATAAAACTTCTAGTCAAAGGCAAGCACATGTTCTTTCTCTTAAGGTACCCCATGCCATCTGTTGAGCATGTCTTCTTCTTTATTTTTTATTTTGGTCAGAGTCTTACTCTGTCACCCAGGCTGGAGTACAGTGGTGTGGTCATGGCTCATTGCAGCCTCAACTTCTTGAGCTCAGATGATCCTGCCACTTCAACCTCCTGAGTAGCTCAGATGATCCTGCCACTTCAACCTCCTGAGGGACTACAAGTATATGCCACCACACCCAGCTAGTGTGTGTGTGTGTGTGTGTGTGTGTGTGTGTGTGTGTGTGAGTGTGTGTGTGTGTGTGTGTAGAGGTCTCACTATATTGCTGGTCTCCTGGGTTCAAGCAATCCTCTTGCCTCAGTCTCCCAAAATGCTGGAGTAATGGGCATGAGTCACTGCCTGGCCAGAGCATGTCTTTCTCTTTCTAATAAAATCTTGTCTCAAACCATACTATTGAGTCTCTAGAGATTATTTTCTGTGAAAAAGTCGAGAACCTATGGACATCTGACACAATATCTAACACCATCTCTGGCACCCAACATGCATGGATCAAAGAATACCATCACCTGTAGATTTGTGAGTACAGCTGCATTTCCTTCACTCTTCTCTCAGGCTCTGTACTCACTTTCAGTTTTCCCTCTTTTCAGAACCATCTGTGGACTCTCCTCCCTGTTGCTGCATCTCTCCTCCCTTCAGTCAATCTACTGGCCTTGCCTCACCAGGGAACAGTGGAAGTGGGCAGGAACCAAACACCTGCACCACATAGAACTGAGGTGCAAGCAGTCCTTCCTGATGCAGGGCACAGAGGGAGTGAAAGAAGCAAGACTTCATTCTATGTAGCTTTCAAAAGGCCCATTTGACATCTTGCACACTTTTCTGTCTCAAGTGGGAAAGCTTGTAAGGATAACGGCTTAAACCCAAGTCATGCAATGTCTGGAGACTATCCTCCTTGCTTGGCATCTGCAGCAGCTAATAATGAATATTTTCTAGAATTTTCTCATATTTGGGGGAGGAAACTTGTGAATTATTAATTCATGTGTCTTCTGATTCCAACTACTGCCAATCCCTTCCTTTTTTTAATTTTGAAGATGTGGGGTACAATTCAGAATTAGGTATACAAATGGTCATTATGCAGGTGCCCTTGTTGATAAGGTGTGCCCCCCACCCCTGCCCCCTGGCAGTTACCAGTTACTGCCAATCTCTTTCTTATAGTATTATGATAATTGTTCAAGTTTCGCTTACGAGTGAGAACATATAGTACTCAGTTCTTTGTTTCTGTGATAGATCACTCAGTATTATAGCCTCTAAAAGTCCATCCAAGTTGCTGCATTCATAATTCTGCCCTTCTTTATGACTGCATAATATTCCATTGTGTATATATACCACATTTTAAAAATCCAGTCCTCTTTCAATGGGCAGCACGGTTGATTCCATAGTTTTTCTATTGTAAATAATGCTGTAATAAACATGTGGGTGCAGGTATCTTTTCCATAGAGTGATTTGAGTTCCTCCAGATGTATTCCCAGTAGGGAGATTGCAGGGTCATATGGAAGATCGATTTTTAGAATTGGTCAATTTTAGGAATTGCCAAACTGTCTTCCACAGAGGTTGTGCTAGTTTACAGAGGTTGTGCTAGTTCACACTCCCACCAGCAGTGTAGAAATGTTCCCTTTTTCCCACATTCTCTCCAGCATCTGTTGTTTTTTGAGTTATTGATGATGGCCATCCTGATTGGAATTGGGTGGTATCTCAGTGTGTTTTTAATTTGCATTTCTTTGATGACCGAGCAAGGCCGAGCATTTTTTCATGTATCTGTTGGTTGCTTCTATGTCTTCTTTTGAGAAGTGTCTATTCATATATTTTGCCCACTTTGTAATGGAGCTGTTTGTTTTTTTTCTTTTCAGCACATTTGTGTTCCTTGTAGATCCTAGATGTTAGGCCTTTGTCAGATATACAGCTGGCAAATACTTTTTCCCAGACTGTGGGCTGCCTCCTCACTCCCTGATGGTTTATTTGACTTTGCAGAAGCTTGTCAGTTTGATGAGGCCCCACTTGTCTATCTTATCTCTTATGCATGGGTACTTGGGGTTTTGATCAGGAATTGATTGCCAGTTCCAATTTCCATAAGGGTGTCTCCTGCATTTTCTAAGGTTCTTATAGTTTGTGGTCTTACATTTAGGTCTTTGATCCATTTAGAGTTGATTTTTGTGTATGGTAGCAGGTTGGCGTCTTGTTTTAATTTTCTGCATGTGTTCAGTCAGTTTTCCCAGCACCATTTACTGAATAGGTTCTCCTCTCCCCATTAGTTGATGGTGGAGTTGGTCGAGAAATTGAAGTTTTGCATCCAGAATCTCTATCCTGCTCCATTGGTCTATATGCCTGTAGTTGTTTGCTTATTGTAGTTTTGCCTTTGTTTGTTTGCTAAGGATTGTTTTGGCTATTCATGGTCGTTTATGTTTCCATATGAATTCCTGTAATCTTCTAAAGTGTCATGAAAACCAAGGAAAGACTGAGGAACTCTCCTATGTCAAAAAAGACTAAAGAGATAAGACAACCAAATGCAGTACTTGATCCTAGACTTTTGTGATAAGCACCTTTATTCAGACAGTTGGTGAAACTTCAATGGTGCCTGCAGATTACATGTTAATAATGTATCTATGTTAATTTCCTGATTTTAATGGTTGCACTATTGCTATGTAGAAATATGTCCTTGTGTGCAGGAATTACATGCTAAAATGTTGGGGTGATGGGACATCATGCCAGCAACTTTCTCTCATGCAGGAGAAAAGTTATACTACTCTTTCAAATTTTAAGTTTGAAATTATCTCCAAGTAAGAAGACAATATTAAACTGAATATCTTCAAACTTTTATAAGTAAAGGTCAAAGACTACAGAATCTATAACTGAACTATTGTGTAATCCCTGAAGAACATTTGCTTTAGTGATTTTTTTTATAATCAATATTTTTTATTATGATATTGTGGGGTACAGTTAAGGGTTAGGTAAACAAATATGTTTCGTTCAGGCACCCTTGTTGATAAGAGGTGTTTCCCCGACCCAGACAGATATTTACTACCATTAATCCCATCTCCCTCCCCCCCTAGTTTCCCACTACTGTCAGTCATTTTCTTATAGTATTACATTGAATGTTCAAGGTCCACTATATGAGTGAGAACATATGATACTCGGATCTTTATTTCTGTGAGAGGTCACTCAGTATTATAGACTCTAGTTCCATCCAGGTTACTGCGAAATTCATGATTTTGTTCTTTTTTATGGCTGTGTAGTATTCCATCATGTATATATACCACAATTTTTTAATCCAGTCCTCTTTTGATGGGCAGCATGGTTGCTTCCAGGTTCTTGCTATTGTGAACAATGCTGCGATAAACATATGTGTGCAGGTATCTTTTTTATAGAGTGATTTGAGTTCTTCAGGATATATTCCCAGTAGGGGGATTGTGGGGTCATATGGGAGGTTGATATTTAGAGCTTTTAGGAATCGCCACACTGCTTTCCACAGAGGTTGCACTAGTTTACACTCCCACCAACAGTGTAGAAGTGTTTCCTTTTCACCACACCCTCTCCAGCAGCTGTTATTTTTTGAGTTATTGATAATTGCCATTCTGACTGGAGTTAGGTGGTATCTCAGTGTGGTTTTGATTTGCATCTCCCTGATGATTAGTGAGGTTGAACATTTTTTCATGTGTCTGTTGGCTGCTCGGATGTCATCCTTTGTGAAGTGTCTGTTCATATCTTTTGTATATTTTATAATGGGGTTGTTTCTTTTTTTCTTTTCAGCATGTTTGAGTTCCTTGTAGATCCAAGATGTTAAGCCTTTGTCAGACCTGGTGTTGGCAAATACTTTTTCCCAGTCTGTAGGCGGTCTCCCTGCTCTCTTGATGGTTTCTTTGGCTTTGCAGAAGCTTGTCAGTTTAATGAGGTCCCACTTGTCTATCTTCTCTCTTATGACCTGTGGGCTTTGGGTTTTGTTCAGGAATTGGATGCCAGTTCCGATTTCCATGAGGGTATATCCTTCATTTTCTAAGGTTCTTATGGTTTAAGGTTTTACATTTAGGTCTCTGATCCATTTGGAGTTAATTTTTGTGTATGGGGATAGATAGGGGTCCTGTTTCAATCTTCTGCATGTGGTCAGCCAGTTTTCCCAGCACCATTTACTGAATAGGTTCTCCTCACCCTAGTGGTAGGTGGTGGAGGCTGTGTCGAAGAAGAGTTGGTTGAGAAATTGAGGTTTTACTTCTGGAATCTCAATTCTATTCCATTGATCTCTGCCGGAGCTTCAGCCAGGTTCAGGGTACTCCAAAGGTGGAGATGGCATGGCGATTGGGGGGAAGAAGAGAGAAAGAGAGAGAGAGAGAAAGAAAGAGACTGGACTCCAGTCTAGTGCAGAAGCGAATGAGAGTTATTGGGAATTACAATGGGTCTTTTATACACAAAGTCAGATGTGGGAGGGGCGTTCCCCACCCACCAGAAACCTTAATCCATGAAAACTTCATCAATGATTGCCTTTAAACACTTTTCATATGATAATCTTAAAATCCCATAACAAAGGATAACCTAATCTGTGACTGACATATTCTATAAACCTTTTTCATCCTAAGATGATTGATTTATGCCAAGTTAAATAGTTCCATAGAAGCTTAAGTATTTACTTTACAAATGAAAGTGGCCCATCCCAGGATGTTTGGAATGTGGCCCAGTCCAAAGTTCACAGTGGGCTACCTGCAAGCAACCCAGCCGCATTCTTTCAACAAAATGGCTGCCTTCTAAAACTATATTCTACAATTTACACTTTCAATAAATCCTAAGATCATGACCCAGAAGCCTGTGACCAATACTAAGGCACTTAAATGTGACACGAGTTTGAATTATAAGTTGTGTGAAAGCCAAAACTGCAGTTTGCGGAAGAATGGGAGCAATGAGCTTCTAAAGTTAGCTTGTGTTCGTCCTGGTCTCAGAGTTTTTATGTTTTGAGCTCAGAGGAGCTTAATCTGGTTAGTGCTGAGTAGAAAGAGGGAGGAAATGGGGTCAATAGCTCCCGAACGCATCCTAGTGGTCTCAGGGTCAACGGCCCTTCCTGATCCTTAACACTCAGTGGGCCTCCTTGGCCGGCTCTCAACAGATCTCTATGCCTGTTCCTAGACCAATACCAAGCTGTTTTGATGATTGTAGCTTTATAATAAAGT
>NW_007259431.1:95113-96274 GCF_000164805.1 Carlito syrichta
CGATCAGATAGTGAGGTAGTCTGAGTAGAATTAATAGGTAACTTCTTCCAAGTCTCACTTGCACAAGAATTTACCTGGAGTAAAACTTCCTTGGGTAAGATTAGTTGACTGTCAACTGACTCATATAATCCTTTTCCTAACAACATATTGTTAGAAATATGAAACTGATTTGGATCCCTCTGCTGGTTAACAGCCCTCTGGATCCTTACCTGATCTTCAAATTCAGTTTTCCATAGTAAATTGGCTCCTCCTGACAAACAGCTTTTAGCAAGTTGTCGCCAATCTTGTGGTGTCATCCACCCAGTGGCACATTGTTCCATAATAGTAATAGTATAAGGAGCCATAGGACCATACCGAGTACAAGCCTCTTTAAGTTCCTTAATTAATTTATATGGTAGCAGCTCCCAGTGAGGTGCCTTGTTTACTGTGCCTTCTTCCATATAAATTACTGGAAAGCAAGAAGACAAGGTAAAATCTCCCCCTTTCTCAGCCTTTTTTCTGGCTCCCTGAATACCTACATTAGCCAGAGACACGTACCCAGGTGTGAATTTCGGTGTTAAAGTCTTTTAACAACTGGGAGGAGGTACCTTGGCAACATTACCAAGATTTTTTCGCTTATGATACCCAATCACTTCCTCCTCCAACTCCATTTCCTCCTTGGGGAAAAATTCATCATCTAAAGGAGGCACTGAGGCTATGGCCAGCAGGGGAGTGTCTTTATTTTTGGCCGTAATTTTAGAGAAATCGTGCTGTGGATTTAAAGCATCTCAGATAATATTCCATAAAGCTAAGACGTACAAAATGCAAGAGTCAAGACAACCAGTTCCTCTATCAGACAATACGTACAAAATACTAAAAGACATCAGAATACTTATGACCAAACTCACTCTGGCCCATGATTCTGCCATGGCTCTTAAACTGCTCACCCTTCCTTGCTCTGCCTGTCTCTACAGTGGGGTCCTATCCGTCCCGAAAAAGAAAAAGAAAACTTACCTTGAGGCCCTACGTTGGGTGCAACTTGCCAGAGACCAGCTTCGGCCAGGTTCAGGGTACCCCAAAGGTGGAGACAGCATCGGCAATTGGGGGGAAGAAGAGAGAAAGAGAGAGAAAGAGAGAGAGAGAGAGAGAGAAAGAAAGAGACTGGACTCCAGTCTAGTGCAG
>NW_007259431.1:96294-98464 GCF_000164805.1 Carlito syrichta
TTTCATATGATAATCTAAATCCCATAACAAAGGATAACCTAATCTGTGACTGACATATTCTATAAACCTTTTTCATCCTAAGATGATTGATTTATGCCAAGTTAAGCAATTCTATAGAAGCTTAAGTATTTACTTTACAAACGAAAGTGGCCTATCCCAGAATGTTTGGAATGTGGCCCAGTCCAAAGTTCACAGTGGGCTACCTGCAAGCAACCCAGCCGCATTCTTTCAACAAAATGGCTGTCTTCTAAAACTATATTCTACAATTTACACCTTCAATAAATCCTAAGATCATGACCCAGAAGCCTGTGACCAATACTAAGGCACTTAAATGTGACACGAGTTTGAATTATAAGTTGTGTGAAAGCCAAAACTGCAGTTTGCGGAAGAATGGGAGCAATGAGCTTCTAAAGTTAGCTTGTGTTCGTCCTGGTCTCAGAGTTTTTATGTTTTGAGCTCAGAGGAGCTTAATCTGGTTAGTGCTGAGTAGAAAGGGGGAGGAAATGGGGTCAATAGCTCCCAAACGCATCCTAGTGGTCTCGGGGTCAACGGCCCTTCCTGATCCCTAACGCTTAGTGGGCCTCCGTGGCCGGCTCCCAACATCTCCCCCTTTTTATTTTTTAGCACAAAACCATGAAACTCCATATTGCTCTTCTTTAGCACTCTGAAGATGATTGGGAGTAAATACAGCAACAAAAGAATCACTGCTCTGCAAATTCCCACATTGATGAGTATAGACATTAATGATTTTTGATTATCAAATGATGCCTCCTGTTCCTACACCAATACCAAGGTGTTTTGATGATTGTAGCTTTATAGTAAAGTTTGAAGTCTGGTAATGTGATACTACCTGCTTTGTTTTTTTTGCTGAGGATTGTTCTGGCTATTCTTGGACATTTGTGCTTCCATATGAATTCCTGTCTTGTTTTTTCTAGGTTTGAGAAGAAAGTTGCTGGTAATTTGATGGATTGCATTGAATTTGTAGATTGCCTTAGGTAAGATGGACATCTTCACAATATTGATTCTTCCAATCCATGAGCATGGGATATTTTTCCACTTGTTTGTGACATCTTTGATTTCTTTGAGTGGTGTTTTGAAGTTTTCATTGTAAAGGATTTTCACGTCTCTGGTTAGGAAGATGCCAAGGTATTTCATTTTTTTAATGGCTATTGTGATTTTTATTTGGGTTTTTGTTTGTTTATTATTTTATTTGTTTATTATTAAAGAAATGCGATTGTCTTTTGCACATTTATTTTGTATCCTGAGACTTTGCCAAAGGACTTTATTAGTATAAGGAGGTTTTTGACAGATTCTCTTGGGTTTTCAAGGTACACAATCATATAATCTGCAAAGAGGGATAACTTGACTTCCTCTTTTCCTATTTAGATACCCCTGATTGCCTTCTCTTCTCTGATTGCTCGAGCCAGGATTTCCAATACTATGTTGAACAGGAGTGGTGAGAGTGGGCATCCTTGTCTTGTTCCAGTTTTCAGGGGAAATGGTTCCAATTTTTGTCCATTTAGGAGTATGTTGGCTGTGGGTTTCTCGTAGATGACTTTTACTATTTTGAGGTATGTTCCCCGTATGCCTAGATGTTCGAGGGTTTTATCAAGAAGGGGTGCTGGATTTTATCAAAGGCTTTTTCTGCATCTAATGATATAATCATTTGGTTTTTGTTTTGACATCTGTTGATGTATTTAATTACGTTTATGGTTTTACAAATGTTCAACCAGCCTTGCATCCCAGGTATGAAGCCTACTTGGTCATGATGGATGATTTTTGAGATGTATTGTTGAATCTGGTTCCCTAGGATCTTGTTGAGAATTTTAGCATCTATGTTCATCAAAGATATTGGCCTGTAGTTCTCTTTCTTTGTTGGATCTTTACCTGGCTTGGGTATCAATGTGATGTTGGCTTCGTGAAATGATCTGGGGAGAGTTCCATCTTTTTCAATCACCTGGAATACCTTCAGTAAGTTTGGTATCAGCTCCTCCTTAAATGTCTTGTAGAATTCTGCTGGAAAGCCATCTGGACCAGGCCTTTTTTTGTAGGAAGTTTTCTTATTACGTAGTTGGTTTCCTTGATTGTTATTGGTCTATTTAGGGTCTCAATTTCTTCTTGTTCCAACCTAGGTAGGTTGTGTGATGTCAGAAAGTCCTCCATTGCCTTA
>NW_007259431.1:98484-112857 GCF_000164805.1 Carlito syrichta
GAGTTGTTAGCATCATGCTGTTTAGTGTCCATGTCTTTTGGGTTTGGGGAGGACTTTGTTGGTGTCAATGTTTATTTTTATTCCACTGTGGTCCGAGAAGGTGCATGGTAGAATTTCGGTCCTTTTAAATATGCTTATGCTTGATTTACGGACAATTATGTGGTTGATCTTAGAATACGTTCCATGAGGTGATGAGTAGAATGTGTATTCTGTGGTCTTTGGATGAAGTGTTCTGTAGGTATCAATTAAGTCCATTTGGTCCAGTGTCACATTGAGGTTCCGGATCTACTTGCTGATTTTTTGTCCTGATGATCTGTCTAGGGTTGTGAGTGGGGTATTAAAGTCCCAGTTATGAAGGTGTTAGAGTCAATATCTTTCTTTAGTTTTCCCAGAAGTTGCTTTATGAAAGTTGGCACACCTATGTTGGGTGCATATATATTTAGGATAGATATTTCTTGTTGATGGAGTGAACCTTTTATCATTTTTAGTGGCCCTCTGTATCTTTTTTCATTTTTAATAGCTTAAATGGTATTTTGTCTGAAATTAGGATCGCGACTCCTCCTTTCTTTTGTGTTCCATTCGCCTGAAAATTTGTTTCCCATCCTCTTACTTTTAGTCTGTGTATGTCTTTTCTAGTGAGATGGGTCTCTTGAAAGCAGTATATTGTTGCCTGGTGATATTTTATTCATTTTGCCATTCTATGTCTTTTCAGTGGTGTGTTTAGTCCCTTCACATTCAGGCTAATTATTGAAATGGTGAGAGTTCGTTCCTATCATAGAATTCTTATAGCGTTGTTCTTCCACTAGGTTTTTTTTGTCTTTCTTTTGGTTTTGGGGTTGGTTCATGTATATTTTATTCTTTTTCCTGTACTCTTGTTAAGAACGTTGTCCTTTTTTCCTTTTCTTCTGTGTTTAGTACTTTCTTAAGTGTTTCATGTAGAGGTAGTTTGGTGGCAGCATAAGTTCTTAGGGATTGGATATCTGGGAAAGATTTTAATTCTCCCTCGCTGATGAACCTTAGCTTGGCTGGGTAGCTTATTCTTGGCTGAAATTGTTTATCTTTTAGGACTTTGAAGGTAGAGCTCCAAGCTCTCCTAGCCTGCAGGTTTTCTGTAGATAAATCTGCTGCTATTCTAATTGGTCTTCCATGGTAGGTGATCTGGCCTTTTTCTCTTGCTGCCTTTAGGATTTTTTCTTTTATGTCTACTTTGTTTAGGCAAATTATTATGTGTCTAGGAGTTGGTCTTCTCATTTGTTGTCTTGCAGGGGTTCTCTGAATCTCATCACTGATTAGATAGGGGAAGTTTTCTTGAATGATCTCATGGCAAGTTTGTTCCAGTGTGGTCTCTGTCTCTCTTACTGCCTCAGGAATGCCAATCACTCTTAGGTTCAGTCTCTTGAAGTAATCACTCATCTCTTGAAGGTTTTGTCCTGTCTTTTTGAGCTTATTTTCTGTGTTTTTAAGAGTTTGGATTAGTTCTATGTTTCAGTCCTCAAGCTCTGAGATTCTTTCTTCTGCTTGGGTAATTCTGCTTTCCATGCTTATCAGTTTGTTATTTATTTCATTCACAGTATTCTTTATTACTGTTATCTCAGATATCAGCTCCTTCTTAGTTTCTTCTTGTGTCTCCTCAATTCTTTTTAATCTCTCCATTAATGTCTTGATATCTAGGTTTATAATTTGAGACCCTTCATTCTGGGGGCTCTTCATTGTTTGCATTCTGAAGTCAGTTTTCTCAGTGTCTGCCCTCCCAGAAGTCTGGGAGAGACCCATACTCTTCTTTTGGTTTTTCTTTGTGTAGATTTCTCTCTCCCCCTTTCCCTACCCTTCTTCAATTCTGTTTTTGAGGGAAGGTGGGGTTGCTTTTGTTTCACTTCTGCAATACCCTGTTCTTCCTTATGAGGATCTTCTGGCTTTGTTCACTTTTGAGGTTGGAGTGTGGGCTGCGGACTGTACTTTTTGCAGTTTTGAGGTTTAATTGAGGGGGAAGCTGTGGTTCAGAATGTATATGCTCATTCTAGCATCCATGAACAGGTGTATGAGCACACTGGAACCTATTTCCCTCTGCCTTACAATCTGTCCATGCAGCAGTATGTAGGCTTGGTCCCTAGATTAAAAGGGGGGTATAAAAGAGGAAAATAATGGAGGAAAGGGAGGTCAATAGGAAGTTAGAAAGAGAGAAAAGCGAGAGGGAAAACAAACATATATACCAACTATCAGGTGATAAAGAGACACAAGGCTGGATAGAAGTGAAAAAAGACACGTAAGAACGATTCCCTAAAGAATACTGATAGCTACACAGAGACAGACCAATAAAATCATGAAACAGTGTAAGTTAGAAGGCAAAAAACAAAAGTGATCAAAACAAGCAGTCAAAATGATAAAATCATAAGTCTAAATAAGAGATCAGACTAAAGTCACTTCAGCTCTGATCTCTGACCTCTCCCCTTTCTTTTTTGTTGCAGGCAGCTAGATTTACTTGTAGTTTGGGTTTGTTTTTGTTTTTGTGTTTTTTGAGTTGGAGTCTCACTTTGCACCCAGACTGGTGTACAGTGGCTGCTTCCGGTCACCACAGTCTTGCCTGCTGGGCTCCGGCGATCCTTCCACCTCAGGCTTCCAAGTAGCTGGAACTACAGGTGCCGTTTTTTGGTGTTTTTTTTTAGCTTGTTGCCTGGGAGTTGCTTTTGTCTGATTCAGCGTAGGGGAGGGGCTTTGTCTCCTGTTTAGCGACATTACCTTAGGAACCAAGGTGGGGGTTGTTGATAGGTGGGTGGGGCAATGGACATCTATGCCTGGAGAATAGCCGAGGCAGATGCACTTTCACAGATCTGTTTCTCTCCACTTGTCTGTGTCCCCAAGCTTAGGGTCACGCGCTGAGTGCCTCAGCCAGGGTGGGCCCAGACTCCAGAGCTCCAAAGCTCCAAAGGGCAGACGGTGAGCGGCAAGAGTGGCCCTGGGCCCCCCACAGGGTACTTCAGCCAGGAATGGGACTGATGTCTCTGAGGGGCGGGGGCCCAGAGTTTCCCTGAGTGACCAGCGGTTTGGTGCTGGGTGCTGGGTGCTGGGGGAGAGACAATGTAGCCAGGGATGGAGCTGAGACCCGAGACTCCCATGCAGGCTGGAGTCACGTATGGTGGAACAGCAGCAGCAGGGGCCACAATATCTGGCCCTGTGTGGGATCGAAGGTCCTTGGGCCTTGGACCAGCATGGCTGGTGGTGGGCTGGGGGATGGGGAAAGAAAAGTAAGAGTCTTTTTGGGAACCCATGTTCGGAGAATCTCATAAGTTCACCTATGCCATTGCCATCTTACTGGAACTGCTTTAGTGATTTATAACCTTTTAAAATCAATTGTTTTTTCTGGCATAAAAGTATGACTCCTAAGTGCAAAACTAACCCGTAGTATGAGAAGTAAGGACACTGCTTGCCCTGGTGGGAGGATAAAGAGGCAGAAGCAATTGTAAGACAGACCTGAGGAGCTTCTGTAGCTCTAAATGTTTCCTGATGGAGAAGCTGAGTACATGGTTGTCTATCTTTTTTGTATATGTACACCCTTGAACTTGAAAAAGTCCCAATTCACCATAAACATAAAATGACAATTTTGTCACAGTGTTTGTCTAACACCCACAAATAAACAGTGAACCACCAAACTGACCTACAGTGAAACTCTAAATTTGTGGCTCAATAGGAATTCAAGGAAGAAGGTCAATGGAGTCCAAAATAGTTTTTTAAAAAATGCACCATTAGCTCTCCATGTCTCCTTTCTCAAGCAAAAGTGGTAAATGGGTATCAAGAGTCAATTTTACTACCACATTATTACTACTTTCCTCTAATGTTGGGAGGAAACACTCTTGTTTATTTAAAGAAACTTGGTCCATGTAAAGCACCTGGTGGTGCCCTTTAACAGTTAGGAGCATGTCTAAGTGAGTGCATGTGGTGATCATTCTCACAGCTGGTGTGGTGTTAAGAGGTGTGGGAAGAGGGAGCCATAATAGGCCCCATAGATTCACAGCCTCGTCATGTCACTGGCCTCCAGGTCACCATCCAAATCTATCACTTTCCACCTGTTGCCAACGGGAAGATCCTGGTGCTTCTTGGACTGTGCCTCGCCCAGGTCTTGCCTGAGGCTGTGTGCATCCAGCCTTAAGCCCTAACTTCCTGGTACTGACCTCCCCAGCAGGATGGAATCCAGTGTCCTGGGGCAAAACCTAAGGGGCAGCAGCCCCACTAGGGAAACACACACCCAGTCTGGACTAGTCCTTGAGAAGTTGTTTTTCCTTTCTGGAAGATCTCTCATGCTTTTTTCTTTGACAGAAGGACTTGGGGGAAATCCCTCTGATTTTCCCCTGCTGACACTGGTCTGTATTGTCACCTTGATGTGTGTGGGCTTCCTGAAATCTCTTTTGCTTCAGAGCAGGGGGGTCTCACTTTGCCCAGTGTCAAAGGAAGAGAGAAAAATGCACCTGAGATTGGCCTAGTCTATTTTCAGTCTGAGGCAGAGGAGAGGTCACTCATCACCAGCACCTCTCAGGTCTTTCCTGCAGGACTGGTGGCAAGATGGGGGTGGGGGAAGGTTCAGTCTAGGAGACCTGGGTTCTAGTTGTGGCTCTTGTTCAGCTGTAGTTCTGTCCTAGCTCTGTGATAACAGGTAAGCCATTTGTAATGTCCTCATCTTGGTTTCCTAATCTGGAAGAAGGTGTTTCTAAATAATTTCTAAAATCTTCTAGAAAATAAATGCCATGAGGGTGTTACCTTGCAGAACAAGAGCTCAGTAAATATTTGATCAAGAAATAGTTAAATGCCTCTTTTCAGAAGCCAACTGCCCATGTTACATCCTCTTGGTCCACCTCTAATTTCAGCCACAAGCATGGCAGACAGTTCCTAGGAAGCTCAGATTCACCTTGCTTGCCCCTCTGCAAGTCTTTCTGCTTCTTGCCTCCATTTCTGACTCAGTCTCACTTCCTCACAACATGAAATACAGCAAAACGGAAACATTTATTTCTAACTCCTTCAAAAGTCATCAGCTTGCTCATGATCTCAGAGTGAGCAAAATTTCCTAAACAGAACAAGCTAAAATCATTAACTGAAGTTAATACGTTGAAGTTACATTCCTAAAACGACAATTAGCCAGACATGGCAGCATGCACCTGTAGTTCCAGCTATTTGGGAGACTGAGGCAGAAGGATCGCCAGAGCCCAGGAGGGTCAAGCCTGCAATGAGCCACTGCACTCCAGTATGAGTGACCCAAAGTCAAAATAAGAGTGAGATCCCAAGTAAAAAAAAAAAAAGACATCATTGATAGAGCAAAAATGCAACCTATGGGCTAAGAGAATATATGTGCAATATATGTATCTAGCCAAAAACTTATATCCAGAATAAAGAATTGCCACAAATCAGTAAGAAAAAGATCAACAGCTCAGTGTTTTTTAGAAAAGGGCAAAAGTTAGAACAGTTACTTGATAAAACAGGATATCCAAAAGGCCAGTATGCCTATATTAAAAGTGTTCAGTACCATAAGTCATCAGATAAATATAAATAAAAACCACAATTTGATACCATAATACCCGATCAAAAGGGCTAAAATCAAAGAGGATAATGATAAAAAATATAGGCAAGGCTGTAGAGTAACTGTCTCATATACTGCTGGTAGATGTATAAATTTGTACACAAAGACTATCTGGCAACAACTATGTATTGTTTCTATGACCCAGAAATTCTACTTCTAATAAACTCAAATAAATGAGTGCTTATATCCACCAAGATGTGTACAATGAGGTATGTGGCAGTATTATTTAATAGTCTCAAACCATATAATGAAATAGTATACAGGTGTGAAAACAACTGACTAATGCTAAATGCTACATAAGACAACATAGATGAATCTCACAGACATAACACTGAGCAAAAAAAAAAAAAAAAAAAGAAAGAAAGAAATGCCAGTCAGCAAGGATTGCATACCATATGATTTCATTTATATGGTGTTCAGAAAAGGGTCAGACATCTATCTGTGGTAATGGAAGTCAGAATAGTGATAATCTTTGGTGGACTATAAAAGAGGGGACTGTGAGGGAGCATGCTGGGTTGCAGGAGATGCTCTGTGTCTCAGTCTCAGTGGTGATTCCACAGGCGTATAAGAGTTTTATGTAGAATTCATGAAGCTGAATGCTTAAAATTTGTGCACTTTACAGTAAGAAAGTTATAGTTCAACAACAACAACAACAAAAATCCAAAAGGAGTCCCAGGCTATCTTAGGTCACATATTCATCCCTGCAGCCAAGAGAATACAATGTGCTAATTGGCTTGGGACTGGGTCATGTGACCCAGCCCTAGGGCTGAGGATGGGGTCCACACAGACCAAGGATGGCCGGAGGGCTCTCAAAAGGAAACTGGGAGGTGTTTCTGGAAGATGAGGAAACAAATGCTCTAAGGGAAACAAACAACAATTTCCAGCAGTCAGGACTGAGGTGAGCCTTACCTCTAGCAAGAGGAGCTGGGAAACATAAGAGAGAGAGAGAGGTACAGAGACACAGAGACAGAGATGCAGAGTAACCAGTTGCTGGCTTTCCAATTCTCGGTTCTTACTCCCATGAGAGAAGCTACACTTCCAATTTGGGGGCTCCATATGATTCCCTGGGATCTGTAGGGGTGCTTATTCTTCTTGGCCATCTGGCATTCTGAACTTCCTTTTAACTTGTGAAGTTCCCCACCTTATGAGTTTCGGTGGAAGGCAGAGTTGCCTCCCACTCTCACTGCTGCAAAGGCCAGTGCTCACTTTGCAGCATGGATGCTGATGGATGACCTAGGCTCTGCCATGGAAACAGGTCTGCTCTGGGTCTGCAGGACCACCAAGCACATTCGTGTGGGGGACTCAGTGACAGGAGAGTCCAGTGCTCCCAGTGTCACAGGAGCAGCAGCCTGCACCCCGCAACCTGAAGTCTTCAGGCACCATGCAAAGGTGTGATGTTTGGCCCTTTTGTCCACCTGAGAGACCCCAAACCTGGTTCTCCATCCTTCTTGACAATCCTGTATCCCATTCTATATCGTTCAACATTTTCTTTCTGGCCTAAATCAGCCAGTGTTCATCCATGCTGTTTGAAACCTGGAATCCTAACAGCAGCATACTTCCAGAAAATTCCTTTTTGTTTGCACTAATTTGTGAAGGTTCTGTTACTTGCAACATAGAGAAACAATGCCTGAATCCAAAGGAATGATTTTACTGTGTAAATTCTCCACACTACCATGTGGTCACAAGGAAGATGTTTGGTGACAAAAGGCCCTTATCACTGCAGTTACATAATAGAAGGAAATGGGAAAATACTAACTAACATGTGTGAGTTACTGTTAAGTCTTCAGCTTACTTCATGTTTAGTTTCTTCTTATTTTACTTTATTTTTTATTTTAAAGATGTGGGGTACAATTCAGGTAGGTAAATGGTCATCATACAGGTAAAGTTTGGGCCTTTCTTTGGTCCCCACTTCACCTGGTTTGAGATCAGGTACCCTTATTGATGTTATATGCCCCGCCCCCTAGCAATGTCCCGTTACTGCCAATCCCTTTCTTATAGTATTACGATAAATGTTTAGGGTCTGCTTATGAGTGAGAACATGTAGTACTCAGTTCTTTGTTTCTGTGATAGATCACTGAGTAATATAAATTCTAAATCCATTCAAGTCGCTGCAAATTTCATACTTTTCAAAGTCTCTGGTGTCTCTTCCTCTTTTTATAAAGATACCAGTTCTATCACATTAAGGCTCGCCCTTATGGCCTTATTTGACTTTAAGTACCTTCTTAAAGGCCCTATCTCCAAATATAGTCACACTGGGAGTTAGGGAAATAAAGGAATTCTTGGAGAACACAATTCAGTTTGTAACAGGTATTGTCCCAATATTGCAGAAGAGAAGTATGAGGTAAAAATCCTTGCCCAAGGCCTAAATAAAGCCTTTATACTTTCCAGTCTTATTTGTGGTAGAAAGTACCAAATCCAGCTGGGTGCAGTGGCTTACACCTATAATCCCAGCACTTTGGGAGGCCAAGGCGAGAGGACTGCCTGAGTCCAGGGGTTCGAGACCAGTCTAGCCAACTTGGCGAGACCTCATCTCTATAACCAAAAAAACTAGCTGCCTGTGGCACGCACCTGTAGTTCCAGCTACTTGGAAGGATCACCTGAGCCCAGCAGGCAGAGGTTGTGGTGCCACTGCACTCCAGCCTGGGCGACAGAGTGAGACTCCTAATCAAAAGAAAAGAAAAGATAAAGTACCAAATCATAGAAATTCAAGCTTCAAAGTACTAGAAGAAAAATATGGAGATGTCAGAGAGTAGTAAGAGATGAGTGAACCTGAGATGGAGCCAATGTGGTTGTCCAAAGGTTGGTCCTGGAGACAGTCTGGAATAGCCAGCCACACCTGTTGCTGACACAGCACTGCCTCTTATCACTCTGGGTCCTGTGTTTAGGTCCTAAGTCTTACATTACTTTGTGAGTGCTGACAAAGACATCCTCTTTAACCAAACTTTAGTCGGCCTCCTTTAAATCCCTTTCTCAAATAGGCCTCACTCTTGTCCTGTTGGGCCCAGTTTTAGCAATGAATCTTGCTAGGCCAGTTTATCAAGATTCAACCACCCTTCATATCCAGTCAAGCTCCTCTTTCTCCACCCTCGATAACCTGACCAAATCCCTCTTAGTAATGTTTCATCCATTCCCCAACCCTGCCCACGGGCTGAAAGTCCTCACTATTCCTGATGTATCTGGAATTAAATACAATCCTCCCATCTACTAAAGTGATCTTGACCCCTGCTGCTGCAGTTCTGAATAAAGTCCTTCTTGCTAATTTTAACAAGTATCAGAATAATTAACAATGTGAGGGCAAGACCACATCCTCTTTATGTATCTCCACAACTCATAGCCTAGGGTTCAACGAGTGCTCTGTCAAGAAGCCAGGGAGTGGAGGCAGCTGGGTGACAGCAAAGAGTCCCAGGAACTAGCCAAAGAGAAAAGCCAAAACACACCTTGAGGCTTATAAAGAGTGGATGGCAGGACCAGCCTTAGGAACAGAAGACTGGAGGAGGGTCAAGAGAAGAAACCAGGCGGCCTAGCAAACTAATCAGAACCACCCTCACGCTGCCTCATGGAGTACTCAAGGATCAAAGGGCTCCAACCTCGATGGTCTTAGGACCCCGGGGCTTGGCAGAGGTACAAACACTGGTTAATTATTCTGGCCCCAGCTTTGCAGCTCTTAGTTCTGTGAGGTTAGGCAAATCAACTAACCTTTGTGATCCTCAGTCTTCCCATGCATGACATGAGAGTAGCAATGGCTCTTTCGTGAGTAAAAGTCAAGAATACATGTGAAAGAATTTGCTTTCTTCCTTAGCAGTGCTTGATATTCACTGAAAAGAATGCAAAAACTCTTTCCAAGCGATATTACAGAACTAGGTTGAGTGACTGTTTTTGCTTGTTTGTTTTGTTCCTAGTGTATTTTGTCCAAATGTACACATCTGTGGGACTACTGAAAGTTTGAAAAAAGAATAACAGCTGAGCAAAACTGGTGCATAGGAGAAGACATGCCATGATTTTGGACTGCCACATCCACCAGCCCCCTTTAGCAAACCGAAGAGGCAGGGGAGGATCCTGGGAATAGGTCAGGAGTTAGCCAGCTAAAAGACTGGTCCCTTTGGTGGCTGACAAGCTGTCCAAATCAATATTCAGGGAGGTATAGTCAACTCAGGCAACCCATAGTTTAGCCCGTCTCTAAGGACAGGATCTGTTGGTGAGATGCCTAGGTTGTGGTAACATGGCCCCCTAGGTCTCTGGGTAAATGTAAGCCTGGAGACTAGGCAGCAGCACCAGCCAGGCTATCTGCCTGATATGTAACAGGGCCCTTGCCTAGAACTGGTGCTCAGGACACAGCTCATATTCACAGAGGAGGGGTCCTGGGCTGACTTGAGCAGGCTGCAGCATGCTTGAGAGCAAGACCCCTGCCCAGTAGCCAGCAACTGGGGCACTATTCCTGCAACAAAGACAAGCACTCCTGGGGAATGAGGGACAGTACCAGAGGGCAGAGGGAAGGGAGGGAGGAAACAAAGGGGCACCTGGGATGGGTGGCAGCATGGCGGACACTCCTCCACAGGGTCTGAGGGTTTCCAGGTAGAGTGACCATTGTCTTCACTGTCATCCACTGCTTCACATCATCAAGGACATCCCAAACGTTTTGTTTTTTTTTTTAAACCACACACACTTCCCTAGTGGAAGACCAGTATCCTCTGCACCATTTTCTGGAGTGTCTTTCAATCATTACAACACTGGGATTGTGTTACTATCTCTGTTTTACATTGTCCAAGACAGAACACTGTCTTTTCCTGGGGTGGTAATTCCCAAATTGTGCTCCATGGAATGCTAATGATAGTACTGACAGATGAGGAGTGTGCAATGGGAAAAAAAAAGTCTCTGAAGTAAATATGTTTG
Source organism: Carlito syrichta (assembly GCF_000164805.1). Taxonomy (NCBI): domain Eukaryota; kingdom Metazoa; phylum Chordata; class Mammalia; order Primates; family Tarsiidae; genus Carlito; species Carlito syrichta. The sequence goes on from NW_007259431.1 coordinate 108,938, forward strand.
AAAAAGAATGCAGAGAAGTAGTATATTCATCAGCACTACAGAGACCTCGGTTTGAGGCTAGGCTTTGCCGTCTATTAGCTTGAGCAAGTCAAGTCATAACTAGTTTCCTCATCTGTTAAATGGGAATAATGGAATTCCTACTTCATAAAGTTGTTGTGAGGACTGCCGTTTATGAGGTAACAAATGTAAAGTTCTTAGCATATACCTGGTGCAAAGAAAGTCCTCAGTCAATGAAAGCTCTTATCAGTATTGCAACAGGTTAAACCACTGTTAACATCTTATACCTGGTCCTATAATTATTTTTAGGAAGAGGGTCTATTTTGTTCAGGAAAACACCTTGGTAACCCACTTGGAAGTGTGGGCAGAGTGGAGTCTCCAAAGTTATAAACCATCAGTAACCAAGACCAAATACCTGGAAAACACGAATCCCATCAAGGCTGGGACTGATTTCTCACCTTTGCTGGCCTTACCATGAAGAGGTGCTGGTCACAGAGAAGGTCTCACCTCAGCCATCACATCTTCTTCTTTTCATCATGACTTCTCTTCACACACTTGCACACACTCATACTGCACAGGCTCTAGGAGATGAGAAGCCCTACTCAAGTTTTCTTACTTCCTCTTCACTCCTGAACTTTAACAGTACATATTTCTACAAAGTTTAAGGTATTCGCAATGAGGTATATTACTTTTAAAGGGGGGAGGGGGACTTTATTAAAAAGACCCCTCTCCTGAGCACCCAGAGTACCTATGTCACACCTACACCACAGAATGCATCACCAAGGATGGAAATGATTCAAAGTCTGTGTCCTTACCAGGCATCTAGCTCTGCTCCGTGTGCAGCAGTCCTGCCTTCCTCATTGAGATATGCTCAACACTTCCATCAGAAGCTGGCAGACACGAGAACTACTGCCAAGCTGCCCTCGGTCTATGGCTGAATCCAGGAGCCTTCCCAGAAGAAAAGTACGAGCTTGCCAAGGGAGGGGTGGGAGTCTGAAGTGCTACCCTCGCCTGATGAGGGCACACAGTGCACCTTCCAGGACCCAGAGTAGCATTCTTATTGTTCCCTGGAAATCCCCTCGCAGGGGCCTTTTGGGGTGACACCCAGTATGTAAATACTGGGTCAGGTTCTGCTGAGCAGCACCACAGTGCCATACATGAAAGTTCCACTGGCAGCAAAGGGCTTGTCACTAGTCATTTCAATGCACACAGCTGTACGGAATCTGGCAAAGCTCGATTTGGCTGAGGGAGCGCATTTTCCACTCGTGGGTGTCTTGAAAGCTTTCACACTTAAAAAAAAATTAACGTCAAGAAAATCAGCATAGTCCAAAACGGAAAGCCAGAAACTGAAGACTAGGGCAGCAAACATAGTGGAGGCATTCAAGACCCAGGCTCCCACCGGGACCCTGCACTGACTTACAGGTGTGTGTTAGCCTAGACAAGCCTCACACACCTCAGAGGTATGGACCTGGTCCTACAGCAGGCATTACTCCAGGTGAGGCCTTGCTAGGATTTGAGCATGTCCCCAAATATCATATGCTGGAAACGTCATCTTCAAATATATATGCTGATAACTTTTGGAGGTGGGACCTTTGGGAGGTGGCTAGGATTAGATAAGTCATCAGAGGGGGGCCCTCACAGACAGACTGGTGATTTTATAGGAAGAAGCGAAACCTGAGCTGACATGAATGCTCTTGCCCTTTGCCATGTAGTGCCCTTCACCATGTAATACCCTCTCACCATGTGAATATTGACTCAGCTATGTGATGCCCTCTCACCATGGGATGCCCTTTGGCCCTGCAGTGTTCTCTTGCCATGTGGTGCCTTCTTATGTGATGCCCTCTCATCATGTGATGCCATCTCCCATGCGGTGTCCTTTATCATGTGGTGCCCTCTCACCATATGGTGTTGCCGCAAGAAGGCCCTCTCCAGATGCCAGTGCCAGGCTCTGGAACATCCCAACATCCAGAACTGTGTGCAATACATTTCTTGTCTATAAATTATTCAGTCTGTGTTGTCTGTTACAGCAACAGAAAATGAACTATAACAGCCATTAGTCGAGATATAGAGACGGGACATTGAGAAGTCGTTGAAGACAGGAGGGTGGAAGCCGGGGAGAGGTGCTGATGGAACCAGCTCCCACCTTCCTGCAGGGCTAGGAAGACCATGAGGACAAGAGAGAAGACAACAGGATGCAGTCCTGCTTGCCACGGTTTGGTCAGGGTCAGGAGGCCAGGACTAGGTGCTGCTGTACTGGACTTATGGGTTGTTTAAGATTTTTAAAAAGTAGATGTACTATGCATGCCAGAGCTGGACTTTACCAATAACTTTACCCTGTCTTCTGCCTCCCTGAGTTTGACTGCGCTTTGCTCGTGTGTGACATGAGAAGATGTGGTCCAAGTGTAATTCAGTTTGCCCATCCTTGGTCAGTCTCACTGTACTTTCTTCCCCCTGACTTTTAGCTCGTTATATATTCACACATTTAAAACACGTTTACTGAATGAGCTTCATGCAACAGGATGCAAGTAAAAAGCTCACATTTTTCTTTTTTCTTTGTCCTGTCACCTCCACTCTCTGGATTTTTCGTCCTGACATTTCTGATGAAAGTAAGTAATACTTTCTAGCCACCCTCAGTCATTAAACAAAGAGGCTTTCAAAACCAGTCCAACACCATACTCATCCTAGAGTTTCTCTCCCCAGACTTGTTCACTTCAGGCTTAGAAACCCACAGCACCAAGGGAAAGTGCGTGGACTTCACCACCTTCCCTGCTCTTTCAGAAGAGAGGGATTGGAAGAAAGGACGTGGTTGTTCCTGGCTTTGACTGTCACAGCACAGCCTTGAAGCCCTCTGGTTGGGGTGGTGTTCAAATACTGTCTTCCTCTGGGCTGCTCTTGGGCACAATGCAGTTTAAGATGTGATCACCAGGTGACGCCAAAGGCCTTTTTGCTGGAAAAAATCCTACCATTGGGTTTAACTTTACTATTTAACCTCTTTAGGATAAATTGCAATATGCTTTCCATATGCTTCAAAACAGTACAAAGAAAGTGAACACCAAAAACCACAAACTGATAAACTTAATATCATAAGCTACATATAATTTAAGGATGAAACCCTAGGAAACGTTTCAAGAAAACCTCCCAAGTAATGAATTAATTGTGTAACTATATAATAATTTACTAATTCTCTCCTTTCCCTCAAATTATCACTGTGTAATTCTCAATCTTATGCCTAAACCTTGATTATAATTTACCTTCCCCAAGGGCTCTCTGTATGGGAAATTGCCATTTAAAGACCTTTATTAATATTAACTATAATACTAACAACCTCCATTTGTTTTTGACTATCCATCAGTTATAGTCATGCTATAGTCACCAGCTATAGTTACGCTTTGAATATGCATTATGATAAGACTTAAATGTGGTATTATTTTATCCTCACAACTACAAGATAATTAATCATATCAATACCCCCCTGCCCATTTAAGGTTTCCAGATAAAATCTAGGGTGCACAGTTAAATTTGAATTGCAGATAAACAAATAATGCTTTAGTATATGTCGCATGCAATGTTAGGAACATACATATTGGATGGAGCATAAATATTTTATAGGGCATATTTAGACTAAAAAATTATTGTTTATCTGAAATTCAACTGTAACTGAGCATCCAGTTCCACTTGCTAAATTTGGCAATCTGACCCCATTTTATAAGTAATAAAACTGAGCCTCCAGGAAGGTAAGTAATTTGACCCAAGCTAACAGCAGATAAGCACCATTACCAAGCTCTGACCCCTGACCTCTGACCCTTGTCCCCTCCATATTGCATTGCCTTTTCCTTGCTGTCCAGGGAGTTCTCATCCACCAGTTGCTGCCATCCTCAGGTAAAACAATCCTAGTCACTCTTCCCAGATAAATAGAAGAAAAG
>NW_007259431.1:112877-141443 GCF_000164805.1 Carlito syrichta
TCTCCCTTGCAGAGGGCTTCAGACGCCGGGTTGCCCGGTCGCCATCTTGCCGCGCCCCCCCACTTTCATGAGTCATTTTCTTATAGTATTATGTTGGATATTCAAGGTCCAAATATGATTGAGAACATGTGATACTCCGATCGTTGTTTCTCTGAGAGATCCCTCAGTATTATAGACTCTAGTTCCATCCAGGTTGCTGCAAAATTCATGATTTTGTTCTTTTTTATGGCTGCGTAGTATTCCATCGTGTATATGTACCACATTTTTTTAATCCAGTCCTCTTTTGATGGACAGCGTGGTTTCTTCCAGGTTCTTGCTATTGTGAACAATGCTGCGATAAACATTCTTGTGCAGGTATCTTTTTTATAGAGTGATTTGAGTTCTTCAGGTTATATTCCCAGTAGGGGGATTGCGGGGTCATATGGGAGGTCAATATTTAGAGCTTTTAGAATTGCCATACTGTTTTCCACAGAGGTTGCAGTAGTTTGCACTGCCACCAACAGTGTAGAAGTGTTTCCTTTTCGCCACACCCTCTCCAGCAATTGTTATTTTTTGAGTTATTGATAATTGCCATTCTGACTGAAGTTAGGTGGTATCTCACTGTGGTTTTGATTTGCATCTCCTTGATGATTAGTGAGGTTGAACATTTCTTCATGTGTCTGTTGGCTGCTCAAATGTCTTCCTTTGAGAAGTGTCTGTTCATATGTTTTGCCCACTTTATTTTATTTTATTTTTATTTTTATTTTTTTTGAGTTGGAGTCTCACTCTGTCGCCCAGACTGGAGTGCAATGGCAGCTCCCGGCCACCGCAACCTCCACCTGCTGGGCTCTGGCGATCCTTCCGCCTCAGCCTTCCAAGTAGCCGGAATTACAGGCGCGTGCTACCACGCCCAGCTAATCTTTTGATTTATTGTAGAGATGAGGTCTCGCTGCCCAGGCGGGTCTCGAACCCGCGGGCTCAGGCAATCCACTCACCTCAGCCTCCCAAAGGCGCGGGATTACAGGCTGAGCCACCGAGCCCGGCTGTTTTGCCCACTTTATAATGGGTTTGTTTGTTTTTTTTCTTTTCAGCATGTTTGACTTCCTTATAGATCCAAGATGTTAAGCCTTTGTCGGACCTGGAGTTGGCAAATTCTTTTTCCCAGTCTGTAGGCTGTCTCCCTGCTTTCTTGATGGTTTCTCTGGCTGTGCAGAAGCTTGTCAGTTTAATGAGGTCCCACTTGTCTATCTTATCTCTTATGTCCTGTGGGTTTCGGGTTTTGTTCAGGAATTGGATGCAAGTTCCAATTTCCATGAGGGTTTGTCTTTCATTTTCTAAGGTTCTTATGGTTTGAGGTTTTACATTTAGGTCTCTGATCCATTTGGAGTTAAACTTTGTGCATGGGGATAAATGGGGTCCTGTTTTAATCTTCTGCATGTGGTCAGCCAGTTTTCTCAGCACCATTTACTGAATAGGTTCTCCTCTCCCCAGTGGTAGGTGGTGGAGCCTTTGTCAAAGTTGAGTTGGTTGAGAAATTGAGGTTTTACTTCTGGAATCTTAATTCTATTCCATTGGTCTATATGCCTGTTCCTGTACCAATACCAAGCTGTTTTGATGATTGTAGCTTTATAGTAAAGTTTGAAGTCTTGTAATGTGATACCACCTGCTTTGTTTTTTTTGCTGAGGATTGTTCTGGCTATGTTGGTCGTTTGTGTTTCCATATGAAATCCCGTGTTGTTTTTTTCTAGGTCTGAGAAGAATGTTGCTGGTAATTTGATGGGTATTGCAATAAATCTGTAGATTGCCTTAGGTAAGATGGACATCTTCACAATGTTGATTCTTCCAATCCATGAGCATGGGAAATTTTACCACTTGTTTTTGTCATCTTTGCTTTCTTTGAGCAGTGTTTTGTAGTTTTCATTGTAAAGGTCTTTCACGTTTCTGGTTAGGAAGATGCCAAGGTATTTCATTTTTTTTTGTGGCTATAACTATTGTGAATGGAATTGTGCTTTTTATTTGGGTTTATGTTTGTTTATTATTGGTGTAAAGAAATGCGATTGTCTTTTGCACATTTATTTTATAATCCTGAGACTTTGCCAAAGTCCTTTATCAGTGTAAGGAGGTTTCTGACAGATTCTATTGGGTTTTCAAGGTACACGATCATGTCATTTGCAAAGAGAGATAGCCTGACTTCCTCTTTTCCTATTTGAATACCCGATTATCTTCTCTTCTCTGATTGCTCTAGCCAGGACTTCCAATACTATATTGAACAGGAGGGGTGAGAGTGGGCATCCTTGTCTTGTTCCAGTTTTCAGGGGAAATGGTTCCAGTTTTTGTCCGTTTAGGAGGTAGTATGCTGGCTGTGGGTTTTTCTTCGATGGCTTTTACTATTTTGAGGTATGTTCCCCGTATGCCTAGGGTTTTATCAAGAAGGGGTGCTGGATTTTATCAAAAGCTTCTTCTGCATCTAATGACATCATTATGTGGTTTTGTTTTGACATTTGTTGATGTATTTAATTACATTTATGGTTTTATGAATGTTGAACCAGCCTTGCATCCCAGGGATGAATCCCACTTGGTCATGATGGATGATTTTTGAGTTGTATTGTTGAATCTGGTTCACTAGGATCTTGTTGAGAATTTTAGCATCTATGTTCATCATAGATATTGGCCTGTAGTTCTCTTTCTTTGTTGGGTCTTTACCTGGCTTGGGTATCAATGTGATGTTAGCTTCGTAAAATGAGTTGTGGAGAGTTCCATCTTTCTCAATTGCCTGGAATACCTTCAGTAGGATTGGTATAAGTTCCTCCTTAAATGTCTTGTAGAATTCTGCTGGAAAGCCATCTGGTCTAGGGCTTTTATTGGTAGGTAGTTTTCTTATTATGTAGTCAATTTCCTTGATTGTTATTGGTCTATTTAGGGTCTCAATTTCTTCTTGTTTCAACCTGGGCAGGTTGTGTGATGACAGAAAGTCCTCCATTTCTGTAAGGTTTTCAAGTTTGTTTCCATACAAATGTACATAGTAGTGTCTAATGATCTTTTGTATTTGTTCAGGATCAGATGTGACTTCATGTTTTGTGTTTCTTACTGTGTTTATTTGGGCTTTTTCTCTCTTTTTCTTTGTCAGTCTAGCTAGGGGACCATTGATCTTGTTTATCCTTTTGATGAACCAGCTTTTTGTTTCATTGATTTTTTTGTATTATATTTTTGTCTCCTATGTCCTGGATTTGGGCTTTTATTTTAGTGATCTGGATTCTTCTGCTGAAATTAGGGTTTTTGTGGTCTTGCTTTTCCAGCTTTTTTAGGTGGCTTGTTAGTCTGTTAATTTGTGATTCTTCCATTTCCTTCATGTGCATTTGTAGGGATATAAATTCCCCTCTTACTACAGCTTTCATGGCATTTCATATATTTTGGTAAGATGTTTCTTTATTTTCATTTGTTTCCAGGTATCTTTTAATCTCTGTTTTGATTTCATCATTGACCCAGGAGTTTTTTAGCATAATGATATTAAGTCTTCATGTCTTTGTGGGTTTTGGGAGGACCTTCTTGGTGTTAATGATTATTTTTATTCCACTGTGGTCCAAGAAGGTACATGGCAAAATTTCAGTCCTTTCAAATTTGCTTATGCTTGATTTATGGCCAAGTACGTTAGAGTACGTTCCATGTGGTGATGAGTAGAATGTGTATTCTCTGATCTTTGGTTGGAGGGTTCTGTAGGTATCAATTAAGTCCATTTGATCAAGAGTCACATTGAAGATTTGGATCTTGTTGCTGATTTTTTGTCCTGATGTTCTGTGTAGGGTTGTGAGTGGGGTATTAAAGTCCCCAGCTATGATGGTATTGGAGTCGATATCATTTTTTAGGTTCCCTAGGAGCTGCTTTATGAAAGTTGGTGCTCCTATGTTCAGTACATATATGTTTAGGATGGATATTTCTTGTTGATGGATTGAACCTTTTATCATTATGTAGTGGCCTTCTGTATCTTTTTAAATTTTTGATGTCTTAAAGGATATTTTGTCTCAGATTAAGATTGCGACTCCACCTTTCTTTTGTGTTCCATTCCCCTGAATATTTGTTTCCCATCCCCTTACTTTGAGTCTGTGAGTGTCCTTTCTAGTGAGGTGAGTCTCTTGAAGGCAATATATTGTTGCCTGGTGATGTTTTATCCATTTTGCCATTCTATGTCTTTTCAGTGGTGCATTTAGTCCATTTACATTCAGACTAATTATTGAAATGTGAGAGTTGATCCCTATCATAATGTTCTTACAGAGTTGTTGTTCTTCCTATTTGTGTGTTGTCTTTCTTTTGGTTTTAGAGTTGGATCATGTGTGTTTTTAATCTTTTGCCTATACTCTTGTGAAGAATGTTGTTGTTCTTTTTTCCTTTTCTTGTGTTCAATCCTTTCTTAAGTGTTTCTTGTAGAGGTGGTCTTGTGGCAGCATAGGTTCTTAGGGATTGGATATTTGGGAAAGATTTCAAATCTCCCTCTCTGATGAAGTTTAGCTTGGCTGGGTAGGTTATTCTTGGTTGAAATTGTTTATCTTTTAGAATTTTGAAGATAGGGCTCCAGGGTCTCCTAGCCTGAAGGGTTTCTGTGGATAAATCTGCTGCAATTCTAATTGGTTTTCCCTGGTAGGTAGTCTGGCTTTTTCTCTTGCTGCCTTTAGGATTTTTTCTTTTATAGCTACTTTGTTTAGGCGAATTATTATGTATCTGGGAGTTGGTCTTCTCATTTGTTGTCTTGCAGGGGTTCTCTGAATTTCTTGTGTTTGAATTTTTTTCATCCTTGATGAGATGAGAGAAGTTTTCTTGAATGATTTCATGAAATGTTTGTTCCAGTGTGCCCTCTGTTTCTCTCTCTGCCTCAGGAAGGCCATATTACTCTTAGGTTCCCTCTCTTGAAGTGATCATTCATCTCTTGAAGGTTTTGTTCTATCTTTTTGTGCTTCTTTTCTATGCTTTTGACAGTTTTGGTTAGTTATGTGTTTTAGTCTTCAAGCTCTGTGATTCTTTTTTCTGCTTGGCTAATTCTGCTTTCCATGCTTATTAGTTTTTTATTTCCATCACAGTATTCTTCACTGCTGTTATTTCTGAGATCAGCTCCTTCCTATTATCCTCTTGTCTCTCCTCAATTTTTTAAATTCTCTCTATTAATGTCTTGATGTCTGGGTTTGTTTCATGTTACCAGTCATTCGGGGTCTCTTCATTGTTTGTGTTCCGAAATCTATTTTCTCAGTGTCTGATCTCTCAGGGGTCTGTGTGAGACCTATGTTCCTCTTTTGGTTTTTCTTCATTTGTTCGGTTTTTTCCCCCTCCCTACTTTTTCCTTCCATTCACGTCACCATCTTTTTTAATTCTGTTATTCAGGGGTAAAGAGATTGCTTTTACTTCTGTTTGTTCAGTCTCTTGTTCTTTATGTATGTCCTCTTACTTTGTCCATTTCTGGAGTTGCACTGTAGTTTGGGGTGGTCCTTTTTGGAGTTTTGAGGTTTACTTAAGGGGGGAGCTGTGATTCAAAATCTATCTGCGGGTCCTGGTATTTGCTGACAGGTGTATGGATAATCTGAAACCCACTTCCCACTGTCAGGAATCTGTCCATGCAGTGGGGATATACGTTTACTCCCTGAAATAAAATGTGGTTTGCAGAGGGAAGAGAATGGAGCAGACAGAAGGGTGTGGAGAGAGAGAGGAGGAAGGGAGGAAACAGACGAGTGTATCAACAAATGGAGAGAGAGACCTAAACTGAAACAGTGAAAAACAATAGACCATGGCTACAGACTAACAAACTCCCATACAAAAAAAATTAAAACATTCAATGATGCTAACATACAGGCAAACCAACCACCCTATTGGTGTGGTGTTCCTCTATACAAAGATATCGTTTACAGAGAGGAGAAAATAGAAGAAAAGGAAGAGAAAAGAAAAAAAAAAAAGGAACAAAACAGTAGGAATAGAATTAAGTCATTAAACTAACAGAACCAATCGAGCACACTCTGAGACTTTTCGTTTAAGTGCACTGTCCTTTCAGCTCTGATTTCTAGCTGTCTTTTCAAGCTGGTAAATTAGTTCACAGTTAGGGTCAGTTGCCCCTGGCCTGCTGTGAAGGACAGTTCAGATCACCCTTCGTTCACCACTCAAATCTGGCCTGTGTCTGTTTTTTAAGCTTGTTTCTCCCCTTTCGGTGTTGTTACCTTGTATCGCCAGCAGGTGGTGTTATCTCAGCTGCTGGCCCCAGAGGGGGGGAGCCGGACAGGAATCAGGCTGAGGCCAGAGATGGAAGCCTGCCTCAGGGCACAGGGGAGGATACCCACAGCCGGCAGGATGTCAAGGTGGCAGCAGAGGTGGCAGCGATCAGAGCAGGTCTTGCCTGCAGTAGCTTCAAGGACTGAAGTCGTGGATCGCCTCAGGCACGGTTGACGTGATGTTCTATGGCTGCCACGGAGGTTGCGCAGCGCCGGCGGCTGCTGTCTGCGGCTGCAGTGGCTGTGCAGACCGCTGCGATGCCCCAGCGGTGGCAGTGCCGAGCTCTGTGCAGGCTGCCCACGTTGGGATCCGCAGGCCCCAGGGAGAGAGCCAGAGACTCTCTGCGTTCTCCTTTGCAGAGGGTTTCATAGACCAGGCTGCCCTGTCGCCATCTTGACGGAAGTCTAAATAGCATTTTGTTATGTTGAATACATTGAAGGCACATTTAAGTGAGCTGGTATTGGAGATAGTACTGAGTTGACAAAGTTTTTTTAGTAGTAGATGAAAAAGATCACCCTAGATTATTTAAACACAGTTTATTAAATACAAGTATTCTCCTCTTTTCCCCTTTGAAACACCCATGACAATGATACTGAAGAAATAAAGGTAAATTTAAAAAGTAAGCAGATGAGATACCCCCAGAAGTTGGAATTGTATAATGGGTAGATATTTAGGTGACTAAGCAGATCAGAGAAGGCTAAAACCTAAGCCAAAACCTTGGCTGATTTGGCCTTAGGAATCTGGAAAAGCTTAGGAATTAGAGGCACTAAATACTTTTGAAGGTGGGATGGAACGAAGTTGAAATTTGTGAAAGGAACATTTAGACTGTTCAGATCACTTGCTCCACTTTGTATGGACTTTGTGCTGATTGTCTTGGTAGGAGATGGACAATTTTGAACTATAGACTTTGCACTATTGACAGTGTGAATTTTGTTTTTTTCATTCTTAAAAGCAGGTTTGTTTACCATACAAACTGATGGTGTTTTGTTTACCATACAAACTGATAGCGTTTTCTCAGAACTTTGAAGACATTATTTTGTCATCTCTGGCTTTCATTGCTGCTGCTAAAAAACCTACTGTTGGTCTGCTATTCCCTTTTTGGCATCTGTGCATTCTCTAGCTGCTTTAAGGTTCTCCTCTCCTTTTCCTTTGATGTTTTTATAGTTTCATCGTGATGTGTTTGAGATGGAATTTCTTTTGAGATTTGCTTTGCTTTCTGAATTTGAGTAACAATGCCTTTATTCAATTCTCATAAATTCTCAGTCTCAGTTTTTCAATATTGCTCCTTCCTCATTCTTTCTAACATGCCTTTCTGATACATGATTAAACATATGTTAGATTTTCTCACTCTATCCTCCTTGTCTGTTAAGTCTTTCACATTCTTTATTCCCTCTGATCTATGTATGCTACAGTATATTCCAGGAAATTTCTTCAGTTCTGTCTGATTTTCTCTTTAGCTTTGTCTATTCTGTTATTTATATTAACTTTGTAATTTAAGATCTTATTTGTAATTTTAAAAGTTCTGTTAGCTTATTTCAAGTCTGTCTGGTCATATATATTTTATCTAGTCATACTTTTCTTTACTATAAAGCAACTATTTTATATGAGGGGGGGTCAAAAGAAATCCAGAATTCATTTATAAAAAAATCGTTTATTTATTCCTACATGTTTAAACTTCAGCCACCCTCAAAGTACTCTCCATTTGATGTAGTATATGTATTGAGATGCTTTTTCCACTGCTCAAAACAGTTTTTGAACTTGTCAACTTAGGGATGCCTTTTATTTGCTTTGGTTTATTGCTTTTGCCTCACCTCTTCCACATTGGTAAAATGGTTCCCTTTGAGGATTTTTTTTCATCTGAGGAAACAAAAAAAGTTGCTCAAGGCAAGATTGGGTGAATAGGGAGGGTGGGACACAGGGGTCATGCCATTTTTAGTCAAAAACTGCTGAACACTCAATACAGTGTGGGCAGGTGTGCTCGTAAATCACCCATCATGAAATGAGCAAATGTGTTGAAAGACTCTCCAAAAAAAAATTCACTAAAGGCAGATGGAGCCTCTTACAACAATGCTAGCTGGAACACGAAAACCGATGATTTCCTAGAACATTTACCTAGCAGGGAAAGCCTGTATTACAAAAGACCCATCCTTTAAACAATAATTTTATTTTTTGGGGGGGGGGTGAGTCCTCCTTATATTCTGTATCTTATATTCCAGTATGAGAATTCTTAATTGTTCAAATTCCACATTTTCTGTTTTTTGCTGACTTATGTTCATGATGCCTTATTTGCCAACATTTTATGATTTTTCATTGTTGGCTGAACTTAGCGCGATTTTTGAGGTCTGAAGTGTGTTTTCTCACATTTTGTTTCTGTTTAGGCACTTAGGAGCACCAGTAACTTGGGATCATTTGAAATTCAGTTCTCAGTCTAATTTTCAGGCTGCAAAGATATTGTGAATTTCTCCCCTGCATCGGCATTAGTTCTAGCTTCTAGTTAAAAATTCTCAGAAAGGCTTTTGTTCTCTTTACACAGTACCAAAGTTTGGCATGAAAGTTTCCTTACCAAAATCCATTCACCCATAAAAAGGTTAATAAAGTATGTCTGTTTTCAAGACAGTTTTATCTAGAAAAGAAAAATATATAAACATGTGTGTCATAATAGTATTAATAAAACCTGTTGAGTGCTTATGAGCCAAACATTAAACTCTGCATATGATCTCATTTAATTTTCACAGTAACTTAATGCATGTTGTTCCTGTCTTTATCCTTATATTCTAGATGAGGAAACTATAAGTATTAAAGAGAAATTAAGTAACTTACCCAAGCTTACATAGTTAAATATGTGGTAGAACCAGGATCCAATTCCAGGACTCCCTTACTTCAAAGCCAACACTGATGTTTACCACTGTCCTTGAATTTATAAATAGACAAATTACTAATGTCTAGAATTTTTAAAGACTCGGACAAAACAATAAGAAAAAGATAAAAAACCAATAATAATAGAAAAATGATGTTAAAAGGAACCTAAATGTCTAATAAACATGACATGATTATTAGCTCGTTTGCTAATGAAAGAAATGCAAATTATAACAACAGTGAGATATTTCACACTCTTGGATTGACAATACTGAAAAAGTCTGATGATTCCAAGTGCTAGTGATACTGTAGAAGAAATAAAAACTTGCCCATTCTGTAGGCTGACAGTATCTATTAAAGTTAATATGTGAATGTACTTAGTATTGATAGGCTGACTATAGTGTAGTAAAAAGCAAATACCAAAACTCTTAGTGGCTTTACAGAACAAAAGTTTTTTTGTTTTTGTTTTTGTTTTTTGAGTTGGAGCCTCACTATCACCCAGACTGGAGTGCAGTGGCCACTCCTGACCACCGCAGCCTCGACCTGCTGGGCTCTGGTAATCCTTCCGCCTCAGCCTTCCAAGTAGCTGGAACTAAAGGCGCACGCTACCACGCCCAGCTAATTTTTTTGATTTTTATTGTAGAGATGAGGTCTCGCCTGCCCAGGCGGGTCTCAAACCCACGGGGAACAAAAGTTTTTATATTGCTCACAGCATAACTGAATATGAGTTGGATGGCCCTGTTTCATTTTATAGTGATGTTAAGTAAAGCATGGTGGCCTTTGAAGTTGCCACCAAAGGGAAAGAGGATGAAGGACCAGGCTTGGATGTAGCTTCCATCACTTTTGTTCATATTCTGTTGGCCAGACTTGACCTCCATCTCACTGTAGGTGAGACTAAGAAATGTAGTCTTCGTATATGCCCAAGAAGAAGAAACAGTGTTGGCAAACACAGCATTTTCTCTGCTTTATACCCAGCAATCTCACTTAGAGAAACTCACAAATGGGCACAAAGAGAAGTGTACAAGATTGTCAGCCACAGTGTTATTTGTAACTGTGATTAATTTTTTCTTTTTTCCATTTTTTATTTTAAAATATTTAAACATTTTAAGCTTTGGAACTCCACAGGAATATCACTGATGAATTTTTAAAAGTAGATAGTCATAAAAAAGAATTCCATAGGATAGTTTAAAAATGGACTAAAGTTGCAAGTGTCTGTATGGATAAATCTCAAAAAAAAAATCCATTTGAAGATAAAAGGCAATTGATAGAGAGATATTTAAAATGATAGAATATATATAAAATTTTAAATCCTGCAAACAGTGCTGTATATTGTTTGTAGGCATATATGTAGGGGAAGTATAAAAACCATCATGAGAGTACTTCAGATCCTAGATAGTGTTTCTTTCTAGGGAAGGATAGGGACAATGGAATGGGAGAGGACTCAAGGACACTTCAGCTTGTCTGTAATGTGATCTGATGTTTAATTTTTTTGCACATATTACACAGTATTAGGATTTGACAGAATTGAGTGGTAAGTATAGTGGTGTTTATTATTTTAACATCTAATTATAACAGCAGAGTAGGGGTGACGTTCAAGACTGAGCTGGATGATTGCAATTTCTTTAATATTTGTTGACACTAAGTCAGAAATCTTGAGGAGTATGTTAAAAAATAAATCGTGATCATACCGGGTAAACTTTTAACTTAGAGATTGCAGGTTAGATTTGCTAATATCTTTAGGAGAGCTATGTAAATTATAAATATATTGTTTTTTATAAATTGGGAATTTACAGTACAGAAAGTGAAGCTGTGTTATAAGAAAACAAATCCTTTTTTTTTTACAGACAAGCAATCATCTCCTTGGACCAAAACCATTTCCATTAGACAGATTATTAGCAATATTATATAGTATCGTGGACAGTAGAGTTGTTCCAACAGCAAATATCTTCTCCCAGGTAAGCTTAATCATCGGTTATTATCTGTCATCTTTGTGGAATTCTTCAGATAGTAGAGTACCAGTGTTTAGATTTTTGGTCAGAATGTATTATTTTAGCATAAAATTAACTGTGTTCTTGGTAGGTAATTGAAAATTACAAATATAGATTCTTTGGGGGTATCATTGAATTTGCATATGTTTACAAGTCTAATCTTATGACAAAAACAATTTAATGAGACTTTTCAATAAAGAAATTTTTAAAAATTAAATGATCATAATTATCTTACTAGTTAAATGACTGACTTGATGATGTAATTTAATGAGAATGTTTACAAAATGTATTTGTAATAAAGTAATCTACAATGTCCTATTCCTCATATGTACTTTGCAGGTGAACATTATGCTTTTAAAAAAAAAAAAAAAAATCTATTTTTCAGAATTGTTCTCAAAATTTCACTAGGTGGCACCAAAAGCATAAAAATAGAAAATAAGACCTTTTTTTTTTTTTTTTTTAAAGTAGTTAACATTAGTTTTTTAGTTGACTTTTTAAGAAAAATCAATTTATTAATATTATGGTCGCAGTAGATTTCTTAAATGGTCCAGAAAAACAATATTTAGTACATGGTACAAGTAGATATAAGAAAAAGCAAAATAATTTATTGAATATTTATTGAAAAGTAAAGTCGTGTTAGATATTGCAATGATTGTTTTCTTTTATGTATATATATTTTTAGGTTAGAGATATGTAAATAATAAAATTTACATTTTAATTAATTAATTGAATAAATTGGACCCCAGACTTTTTAATCTAATGAGTGGTGGTAATGTTTAATTCTTCATTTAAAGAAGAGTTTGAATAACAAAATACAGTCTTAATGTTCTCAACAATGAATTTAGATGCTTTTTATAAAAATCAGCTTTTATAGAAAATTGTATCTACATTTATTGTGTGCTTGAAGAAAGGTAGTCCACTTAGGCTGCATAGCTGGTTAGATAGGTAGGTAGATCCCTAATGCTAAAATTCTAAAAATTAAATTCAGTTTTACTATGTATTACAGGGATTTTTTCCCCATATATGGAAAAACTGTTGTCAGAAATTAAAGTAGTTTTTAATCAAACTTTGTACTTTATTAATAGTTTTCTACATATATATGAATTTTTTTTTGTTTTGTGTTTACTGTTGCAGTAACTCTGAAATAGCAGGTATTATGATTTTTATTGTAAACAGTTAGCCTTACAATAGGTCAGAGAGCTTAAGTAACTTTTACAGTATGAAACAAGTAAAATATTTGAGAATTAAAGCATAGGGCAGTGAGGTAGATGGTGTTTCTGAATGGAGCAGGAAAGTGTTTGCATTGCATGTGAGTGTACTTCTCTGATGCCTCAAAATTATGTTTGTATTATAATTTATTCTAGAGGATAAAGCATGTACATAAAAATAACGTTATAAGGCTGTAAATGAATGCTAGATAGTGCTGCTGAGAAGTTTAGAGCAGAAAGAGACCACTTCTGAATTGGGCAGGATGAAAGAAAGACTTCTCCGGAAATGAAAAATGGGTGTGGTTGTGGAGAATTAGTGGGAGTTTTTTTGTTTTTTAAATATTTCTAATTTGCATAAGTGATATGCATTTATTGTACAAAAATGAGAACATGGAAAAATGGTAGATTAAAATTACCTGACTTCTTATTTCCAAAGGATGGAGTTTAGGTTAGATATTCAGGAAGAGAGGATAATATAACTGAGGAAAGCTATAGAACTAAAAAAAAAGCAAGACACACTTGTGAACTGCTACAACTGCACTAATTGTGGTTCATTCAAAAGGTTTGTTTGGAAATGGATGATACTATATTGTAGTAGACGTAACAGTCATTGTAGTTGTGCTGATATTAGTAGTAGTTCTACTGTCGCCACATCTCACCTTGCTGTTGGCATTTTACATATTTATCTTACATTGATTGGTAGAGCACTTTTTTAAAGAAATAAACTCTTCAGCAATTTTATCCTCTGGGGAAAACAAATAAAGCAATAAAAAACAACGGGAAGTTTCTGATGTAGAGATTTACTAGCTGCTCTGAGGCTTTGACTGTGATGAACAATGTCACTAATCTTTATGGTTTTGGCAATGTGAGTAATGTAGTTAAGGAAATAACTTGGCCCAAAATGTATCTTTATCTGGTAATGAAATTAATTTTTTTTCAGTCTTGGCCATTTTAGTTGCTGCTCTTTTTATTCGTTATCTTTTCTAATTAACATTTAGCAATCAAAATGATAAATTTTGTATATTTAAACATTGCTGTAAATGAATTTACGGCAAAAATCTTAGGAACTTGATTTTAGTATTCCCATTTGGAATACAAAGGGTGTGGGAATACATAGGGTTAGATGAAACCAGCCCTAAGTAGTTGATCTTTACTTTAGTTTGGTCAATAATGGATCCAAAAAAATCAAATAACATATATATTGTGTTCCAGAACAAAATGTGGCAGAAATCACATCCAAAAGGAGAGATATTTATCCCACATGCCTTATTTTTTTTTCCATTGAATCTTAGTGGCATTTTATATTTTTCTTCTTTCTCCTTTTATTCATTTATCAAAACTATGCTCTTGCCCAGGGGAGTGGCAGTTTGTGTTTAACCTACACACACTTAATTTTTAAGTGAAAAACAAAAAATATAATTGTTTTGGATGTGCCTATTTGGTATGAACACTAGATGGCAATATTGTTGCATTCTAGCTTTAAGATGCCTCGAGAAAATATATATTTTATCTGTTCATATTGTCTTTGCTGTTTAGAGAATTTGTTAATTTAACACACTGGCTCTTTTGAATAAAAATAAAATTATCTGAAAATATTTAATGATATACATGTGTGCATATATACTTTTTTTGAAAATGTGAGTAAAATCGACAGTTAATTACATTGTATGAATATTTTCCACCTGGAAATAAATTGCTTTTTATTGATTGTAATGCATCTATAAGAGATGATCATATTTTCTGTTTAGTTACTCTACATGATCTGTTTTAAGGATTTATTTTATAGTAATGTGCTATTTTTATAGTTGAATTTACCACTTAAATAACTATTTAAAAAATTTTTACATACAATAAATTGATCATATGCAATTATATTTCAGAACTCTCTTGAAGCAAAAGTTTATTTCCATTGCACTTCATTTAAATTTAATCTATAATGAAGTTATAAAGTAGTAGCTTAAGGATGCTTTAAAATTTATTAAAATTACAATTGAGAATAATAATCAAATTTATAATAGTAGTTTTAGTAATTTTGTATAGTAGTTGTCATGTTTCTAAATTTTCTTTGTTCATTATTGGATTTTAGATAAAATTCTTAGTATTATATGTAAAGAGAAAATAACACATCTAACATCTTAAATTATGTTAATGCTCAGATTTATTGAACTTCAATGTGACTTTAAAAATCATTGATATAGCTTTTTAAAGTGACTTGTCAAAGGAAAATTATGTTTAAAAAAGTGGGGATATTCAATTACATATATGTTGATATCACATTGATCTTATTTTGATCAATTTACATTTTGAAAAACAATTTTTGAAAGTAGTTCACTATAATTCTGCTGTTTAAAAGGTTTAAAATAATATAGTTATTTCATTTTTGTGTTATAAAAAATGTATTCTGGATTAATATCAAGAAACAGTTGAAGGCTAGGCATGATGGCTCACGCCTATAATTCCAGCACTTTGGGAAGCCAAGGTGGAAGGATTGCTTGAGGCCAGGAGTTCAGGATCAGCCTGGGCAACATAGTGAGATAGATTCTCATCTCTACATGCATACATATTAATATATAAACAGCTGAAAATAAGAAAAGGAGTATAGTTTTTTTAAAAAAGTTCCAGCATACCCTACTGACAAGTTGAACTTTTTAGTAATTAATACCTGATTTTTGTGTGGTTTCATATTTTAATTTAAAATAAGAAAAATTTTAAATTAAAATGTCCCTATAAATTTATTTTTATTTATAAGAACATAAATAAACATTTTGGAGCATAGTTTAATGTACATATGTATTTAAGTGCACGTTTTTATTTCTGCTTTCCTTGTAAACTCATTTCACGATACTATATATTAGAACTTATTTGTTACATCAGCTTAACTTTATGGTCATGAATCAACTTAATCTTTTCTCACAGAGGTTGTATTAATAATATTTAAATAACCTTAAGCTTTTTACTCATTTAAGTATTGGTTTATAAGCTGTGTAGTGCATATTTAAATGAATTAGTTTTCCCAAGTAAATTCATCATCGATCAGAATGATAATTTAGTTATCTGTGAGAGTTTTTTGAAGCAGATATTTCATTTGTCATTCACCATAGCTGTAGGAAGATGTTTTTGCTATACTATACTTGTTAGGGTAGCTAGCATTTTATTCAACCAAAAGCAGATTTTTAACATGTTTCTTCAAATACAGGTAGATGTGAATTGTATAGTTTTCAGTTTTTTAAAGTAGATGTTTTGTTTACATGTATTTAATTCTAAAGCATTTAAGAATAAAAATACTTTAATCTAATTCAAGTTTCAGATTCACAGTCAGTATATTGGTTTCATAGTTGGAATTAATTTTTCTTTCTCTGCTTAAAATTTTATTTAACAAATATTTATCAGGTGTCTAGTATGTGTCAGGCACTGTGTTGGCTAAAGAGAATACAGAATGAAGAAAATGTGTCTGTGGCTTCCACAGCCAGTATAGCTACCAGATTCTAGCGTATACTATCAGACTTAACAGTGTGTATGGTATGTATATTTACTGGGTGGACATATACATGTGGAAAGAACTAATGCTTAAAGTGAATATTAATACTTAAATAGAGTTAATAAATAAAAATAAGATTTTTTTTTTTTACTTCAGTGGTCCTTGGTATTGGATAACTTAGCTATTTAAGTGTCTTCTACCAAGTGATAACAAACCTGTTTGTTTAATGTTTCCTTCCAATGTGCCTTGAACTTAGTGCTTCGAGCAATGATTGTTTGATACTTATAACTGAATTTTGTTAATACTCAATTAAATTTAGTTATGACTTTGGTATCAAACAACCCATTAGGACTTGGAACTCATAAAGTGAGCAATGCATTGTGTATGGCTAATTATAAACTGTCTGAGAGGCTTTTCTTAAAAAAGTTACATTGTCATATTATGTTTATATACGGCATTTTAAACTGCTTTTATAGATTTTTAATCAAAAGCACTTTAACCAAATAACTTGATTTTATAAAGACTCTGCTTGTGATTATAAAACCTCTTTACCTTAAAAATTAAATTTGCACTTTTCATAATACTGCAGTTCTATTCATTATTTCTACAGTTAGGAATTACATTTTCTAAATGCTAGTCAAATAACAGTAGAAATCATAGTTGATAAAAGTATTATCTAATGCTTATATTGATAAGGTAAGAATTTGAATCTCGTGAACATAAAGAGTAACATCCCAAAAATCTAACTATGAGATATTTATATAAAGTGATTTTTATTTTGGGCATTGTCTTTATAGATACTAAACTTGGTGACTAATAGGAACAATTTTCCTTAAAGTTCCATACTAGATACTAGTGTATTAGAAATGTGACGAACTATTCCTTTGCAGTTTCTCTGCTTCGTTTGTTTTGTGACAGTATTCCAAAGTTTCTGTAATAACCAACTGAAATACTTGATGCTGTTAAGTAAATTATGTAAATCACAGAAAATAGCTTGAATGCTAAGATTTTCTAATAATCTTACTATGTTTTTTTTTTTTTAACCACAACTGAGATTGTGAGGTGTATTCCATTCTCGAAATGGTGAAGGAACCTTACTTAATGCCTACCTCACTGATGAATAGGTCAGCAGGGATGCTGTTTGATAGAGGCTGGCTCTTCTCTCTTCTCTAGCAGCTAAGAGCATCACCGCCATGATGCTCAGTCTCCACTGGTGCAGTAAATGAGATTCTCAAATCTACTACTACCCCTGGTGTGGATATATTACTGTTCTGCCATCAGACCACTTGTGCAGTAGGTGCCTATTTCAGGAGATTTTTTTTAAAGAACTGGGCATGCTTCTTCATGTTTGGAAAGAGTTAAGTTGATCTATGATTTTTACTAGCTGCACTGTTATTGTGAGAAATACTAATATTAATAATTACCAGGGACACTAAAATGCACAGCATGTTTCACTCTACTGCCCAGGGTTGAAAGGTTGTTTTTCTTGTCCTCACTTGAACAGTGTTTTTCCCACTCTCTTATTGTCTTCCCTAAATCTGATATTAAATGTCTTCAATGTAGCTACTTTGCCTTTGTGAATAAATCAGTCCATCAGTATGCATTTTTACTGAACTCTAGGAAACTGGAACCATTGCTTAAGGATGGCAAGTTAAAAAAAACTGCCTAAAGGATTTTAAAAATTGCGCAAGTTGTACTTTCTACTTTTATTTGAAATAATACATTGATACTCTATTTTCATAGGCAATATTTATAACTACCTTTCTCAAAGCCTAGTATTGCTTCCAATAAGTATGCCAAATATATATCCTTTATTCACATTTTTTGGGAAAATATATTCAACACTAATAGATTGTATTTGACTTGGCACAGTTTTTGCTGAAAGCACAAAAGAAAGTGGATATGTGCTTGTAAATGCATATTTAAGAGACCCTACTGTTAATATATAGTGACTGTACAGGAAAATTTACACATTAGATAGCACTTTATGACTAGATTATTTTAATGAGGACTTTTAATAAGAACATGTTAGGAGATAAATGATTTGGAAAAATTTTCATTATGGAAATTTGTGCCACATTTAAAAATACTTCTGTATGAGGGGAGAACCAAAAAACCCAGAATTTATTTATAAAAAATTGTGTGTTCATTCTTGCATGTTTAAACTTCAGTATCCCTAAAAATACTCTCCTTCTGATGCAATACACCTATTGAGACAGTTTTTCCACTGCTCAAAAAAGTTTTTGAACTTGTCAATTTTGATGCCTTTGAGTGCTTCTGCCATTTTTTGTTTCACCTCTGCCACATTGGCAAAACGTTTCCCTTTGAGGACTTTTTTCATCTGGGGAAGCTAAAAGTCACTCGGAGCAAGAAAAGACATGCTGGTTTTCGTCACAAACTGCTGAATACTCAGCACTGTGTGGGCAGGTGCATGTCATGGTGGAAGAACCACCTATTTGCCCCAGCTCAGGATGTTTCTTTTGCAAATTGTGAAGCAACCTTCTCAAAATTTCCAATGAAAACTTTGGTTGACCATTTGATACAGAGGAACACATTCTGCATATACTACAAGGGATCTGCCCTCCAAAAAGATGATTAAAAGAAATGGTAGTACTTAATGGGGATTTCTGAGAAATTGTCTCAACTTTTTGTCAGCACACAACGAATTAGAGTTATTTGAAGGAGCTTGGCCACACCTGCTCATCTGTAAGCATACTGCAGTAGCTGGTGCTGCAGAAAAGTCTTGTCCTTTCTCCTAGATGATAAGTTAGGATTCATAGGCCCAAGTTACCTTTATAACATGATTGCTCCCTTGCCTTTGGACACTGAATGGATAGAGAATTGAATTTTTAGAATAGAAAATAGTCACACCCCCATAGTTCAGAATAAGAAAGGAAACTAGGTTTACTCAGAACTGTCTTACCTATTCCCCTGGCTTCAAATGCTGTGTGGATGTTGATGGCTTTTGAGTTTTGTATTTGTAGCCCTTATTCTCTAGTTTTCCACCCAGATTGCCACCTGAACCTGAACTGTACCTGAATGTCCCATATACATCACACACCGATATGTCCCAAACTAGATCAATTCCTTAAACATTTCCCTGGATTTTCAGTCTTACCTAGACTTCAAAACTAGTCATTTATTCATTCATTCATTACTAATAAGCACCTTACTATGTGGTATATACATTGTTAAGTGCTAGGAAAACAAAAACAGATAATAGGTAATTTTTAGTTTTTAGCCATAGAAATTATCTCTGAAGTCTTTAATTTCCCCTCCTTCGTTTAGTTGGTTAACAAGTCCAATCTGTTTTTCCTCCTAAATACGAATTCCCTTGAATACATTCTTTTCTTTCTACTGCCACAACCATTATCTTAAATTCATAGCTTCACTATTTCTTATATTATTGCACCAGGTTCCTATCTGGTCTCCCTGTCACCAGACATCATCCAGTTCATTTTCCATATGGTTATCAGCATGTGTCTTAAAAAATAAATGTGAACTTTCTTTTCTGCTTATACATTTTTAGTGAGTTACATTATCTACAGAGCCAAGTCTAATTCCGTATTGCTTGTAAGGCTCTTCACAGTCTGGCCCCATTTTCTGCCACTTCCTTCATTCACCCTGTACAAGGGGGAACCCCAAAACACCCAGAATTATTTTTTGAAGGGCAACCTCCTGGCTTCCCTACTTGGTAAGTGTTCTAGGAACCCATTGGCATCAGTGTACCAGCTAGCATTGCTGTGAAAGGCTGCGTTCAGCTTCAGTGAATTTTGTTTTGGAGATTCTTCCCACGCATTTTCCCATTTCATGATGGGTGATTTACAAGTGCACCTGCCCACACCGCATTGTGTGTCCAGCAGTTTTTGACTAAAAATGGCATAACTCCCTTGTGTCCTACCCTCCCTATTACCTGATCTCACCCCAAGCAACTTTTTTTGTAAGAATAAGTACACAATTTTTTAATAATAATTTGTTTGGCTCCTCCCCTTTTACACCATTAACAATAAGTTATTTTCTCTCTGAAGGCACACTTATTTTTCATGTTTTTGTATTGTTACATGTGCCCTCTATTACCATCGAGCTTTCCTTTATGCTTCATGGCCCATCTTCCAAATGTCATTTCTCACTGAATCTGTGATGTGCCTCTCTTCATTTTAGTTCATTTCCTTCTCTATAATCCGGTAATTGTGTTTATGCATACCACTAACATAGCACTCATATTTTTATCATTTTATATGCTTGTGTCCCACTACCCTGAATTCTTTGAGGACACACACCTTGTGTTTTCATTTTTTAAAAATCTCTTGCACAATGCCATCCATGAACATGAGATCATTTATTGAATGACTTCCCATTTTCTTAACATACAGTTATGGTCTTCCTGGTTGCTAAAGGTTTGCAGTCATTTGCATGCTAAAAAGTTGCAGAGATTGGAGGCACTGTCTTTAGTACCTCTGTTATAAATACTCATGCCATTTTTTGTTTATCTGATATTTGAAGACTAACAATCACCCCTTCTTTTTTTTGAAAGTAAAAATTGATGGTGGTGATTTAAAGTTAGTCTGCTTTGTCAATATCTGCCTATCTCTTTCATGTGTTGTATTCACCACCTCTAGTTTGTGTGTGTAAAGATGTTAGTTGAACTCTCTCAATGTATGCCATGAATGATTACATCTTCTGAAATCAGATCAGGTGTGGTGTTTGTTGGGTTGTTGTGGAACTTATACACTGACATTTTGCATGTTGAGTCCATTTATTTAAATAATTTAATGTTTCAGATTGTAAAGCTTCTTTCAGGACAAGCATGGTAGAGTATTTCATAAATTAAATTATATATCAACCTATCAAACTATAAAAATAATGGGCATGTTAAAAATTAATTACAGTTGTAAATTGATTTCCTTTTGTTGGCAGAAAGAGCAGTTTATTAGCCCAGGAACAGGTTCACACTGTTTTTACATCAAGCATTTCCAGCTGAAGCTTGTTAGTGACTGCCTCTCAGATTAAGGAAAAAAAAAAATCCTCACTGTGGTACATGAACTCCTATTGTTAAGACATAAATAATCAGCTCATCCCCTACATGTATGAGAACAAAGAACATAATAGTACACAGAGCAAAGATTAAACAAATATTGCATAACCCCATTTAAGATGTAAATCTAAAATATTGTACATATAAGGGCGTTTTTGGTTTTTATTTTTGCAGAATCTAGTCAAAGGAAAAAGAATAAGTACGTTGGTTTTTGAATTCAATAGATTATTTTAAGCTAAGGTAGATAAAATGCTTAAAGCAGTGTCAAAATGCTGCGAATGTATGAAAGCTAGGGAAATACTGTTTTCTTTGATACCAGGATGCTTCAGATTTTTAGGGGATAATTTATTCTTAAGCCAAGGACAAGAAGAATTTTTATTTTGAGGAAAAACATCAGTGGAAACATGTGACTAAAATCTTAGAGGTGAAACATTGACTTTTAATACTTAAAAAAAAAAAACTTTGTATTTTATAGCATGAAATCTAAATTCTGACTTTGAAAAGTAAAATCTACTCCCTAGGCTACTTTTTTATTCATTTGAATTTTATTCATTTGGCTTTGAACTTGACAAAATAGACAAGAAAAGCAGCTGTGGAAAACAGTATATAGTTCCCTAAAATCTGACAAATATTGGCCAGTGAATATGTCTTCATAGGTTATAGAAGCCCAGAAGGGAGGAATAATTTTCTCACAAATTTTAGGCTTAAATAGTTAAAATGACTTATCTTGAAAATGCTTCTAGTGCTTCAGGAAAAGACCTTTTTATTACCTTTGCTTTTTAAAGATTTTAATATTTATCCTCATCTCTACTACATTCATCCATCATATATTTTGCAGTTGTGAATGCTACTGTAAGTGATCTTGAATCCACAAGCCTATATGAAACTTTGCTTTGGGATACCATTTTTCAGTGTTGTCTTATTATTTTAGATTTTAAGAAATCAGACTTCCCGCACCTTAAATTATTTATCTTTTAAAGCTTAAACCTTAAAAATAGTAATTTTATGTCTAACATAATGTATACTATGATTTGTGAAATGTTAATATGTCATTAGGTTAAATAAGCGCCACATTAATATTTTAGTTTTGTGCTGTCAAACCCCATACATGTGACAGTTTTGTACACAGGATTGTTGATAGTTACTTCTCAAGGCTATTGTGTATTCTTAGAGCAGGACATTTCCCTATTGCAGCATTGATATACTTCTTTGTCCTTATCGCTACAATTCCATTTAGGCTTTTTCTGTATTTTAACTTGCAGTGCCTGTTCTCCAGGGCTTCCAGCCTCCAGCATACTCATAGTTACCCCCTTTCAGTGTGGAATGCCGCCAGAGTTGTCATTTACTCACTTTTCCTTCTTCCACAAAGCTTTCCTTCATCTATCCCAACAGGGTTATCTCTTCCCTGTTTTTGCAGCTCCCTGTTTGTGGTAGTATAAGGAATATGGGCTTTGGATTCAGATAGTATTCAAATCCAGTGCTGTTCTTCCCTCTACTAGCTCAGTGACCCTGAGCAATTTACTAACCTCTCTGAGGTTGTTACCTCATCTGGAAAAGAGATTCTTTTAATAGTACCAGTCAAGGAGTTTTGTGAGGATTGAAGAAGTTGAAGTGCTTAGCACAATATAGAGCCTAGACACAATAATAAATTCCAGTCTATATATCACCAATTACCCATGGTCACCATTATTATTAATTAGTTTTTCCCCCCCACTCAAGTTTTGTCCATATCCTTTACTAAGACCTTAGGAAAGGAGTGAATGCCAGTTTGCATATGTGTCATTCTTAGGAATTTTGAAAGAAGAAAAAATAAAAGCACATAGAACTCATACTGGCTTTCTTTATTCACAGAAGCAATAGTCTTAACAAACCACTTTCTAATGCTCATCAAAACCCAAGTGAGGCATTATTTTGACCAAATATTTTCAATATGTTAAATATTCTTAAAATTAAGTGCTTAAAATAGAATTTGTTGTTACAACTCTAAAATGTTTTCTAGTAAACCTCTAGTAAGGCATATGTATTGTATTCTTTTTCATTGGGACGTTTGGATAAAATAATTTTGAAACATGTTAGTATTTGGGGGGTGACTGACTAGGGACTGTTAGTGCCAGGCATCCTTTTTTGAAGTCTGTTTTTTTATGCATTAAATGAGGCATTAATCTCCAACATTTCTAGTCCTGATGGGCTAGCTCTCGGTTTTATTTGTCAATTATATTTATGTTGGAAAGTTGAACGTTTTAATAATTTTGAAGTGCAGTTGGCTTTTATCCCTCAAACAAGAGCAGAACTTCTACCATTTAAAAGAAATAAAAATTAAGATTTCAGAAAATAGAACACTCAGGTTGGAATTTATATAATAAGTTTTAATATAATCCCATGCCGTAGAGGAAACGATAGGTCTTACTGGCCACAGGTTTGCGCCAACCTTGTAAGAACCTTTGTGGGCTCACAGCATATCAGTCACTACATATCCTCCTTGAGACTGAGCACAAGTCTTAATTCATTGTCCGCCTCTAAGTAGGAAAGACCTGTAATCTGTAAATGTTTGGAAATCCACCCAAGTGACATATCAGTATTGAGATAATTAACATTCTCTA
Source organism: Carlito syrichta (assembly GCF_000164805.1). Classification (NCBI taxonomy): domain Eukaryota; kingdom Metazoa; phylum Chordata; class Mammalia; order Primates; family Tarsiidae; genus Carlito; species Carlito syrichta. The sequence goes on from NW_007259431.1 coordinate 136,265, forward strand.
ATCTTCCCACTTTGATAGGTACTTAAACATTGAGTTAGAATTTATTCTGACTGCTTATAGGATTTTTCTTAAAGCACTCTATATTTTGAGTATTTTATCAGTGTTTTTATTTTATAATTAAACTTTTTACATGTAATTGTAGATTCATATGTGGTTTTAAAAATGTGCATATGCTTATATGAAATTTTATCCTGTGTGTAGGTTCGTTTATCCACTACCACTGTAAAGTTATAGACTAGTTCTGTTATCACAGGGATTCCTCCTATTGTGTATTGATAACATTTCTCCCTTACTTTCCTTCTTCTCCCTTACTTTCCTTCCTCTATTCCTGGCATCTACTAATCTCCACCTCTATGATTTTTGAGCGAATTATGCAGTATGTAATATTTGAGAAATTGACTTTTTTGACCCAGCATAGTGAATTCTTCTGAGATTCATCCAAATTCTTATATGTATCAATAGTTCATTCTTTTTAATTATTGAGTAGTGTTCCATGGTTTAGATGTACCAGTGTTTATTTAATCATTCACTTGTTGAAGAATATCTGGACTCTTTCCAGCTTGGGTACTATTACGACTAAAGTTGCTATGAACATTCATGTACAGGTTTTTGTGTGAGCATGCAGGTGTCTGGAATAAATGCCTAAGTGCAATTTCTGTGTAATATGGTAATTACCTACTTAGTTTTATAAGGCATATTCATGCTTTACCACTTCCAGTGAAGTGTGTAAATCTTACTTCCATTTAGGTCCTTTTACTTTTCCACCTTTTTTTTTAAAAAGCAGGATTTATTGAGAGGACAGAAAAGCTCCCAAGTGGGAGGGGACCCAAAGGGGTTGCCCGCTATTTTAAAAATATTGTCTTGAGTATCAGTTGGTGTTACAATTTTTAACCAAACATGATTTAGAAAACTCATGATATATTGTATTTATCCATATATTTGCTCTTTCCATCCATCTATTTTTCTTTCTTTCTTTCTTTCTTTCTTTCTTTCTTTCTTTCTTTCTTTCTTTCTTTCTTTCTTTCTTTCTTTCTTCTCAGGGATTCTTCTATTCCTTTTTGTTACAAGAACTTCCTTTTGCCATTCGTAAAGGTAGGTCTGCTAGTGACAAATTTTATTTTTCCCTTGTTTGAGCATGTGTTTATTTACATTTCATTCATGAGATATATTTTTGCCAGTTATAGGTATTATACCTCTCCAGTCCAGGGGAAGGATAACCCTGCCTGGGTGGCCTTCTGTTGCTGGCTTGTTGATTGGAGATGCTGGGCTTGATTTACCTTCTGCTATTGGGTGGGGAATTATAAGATTCCCTGCTTCTGTATTCTTCCACCATTTTTCGGGTTCCCAAGCAGTCTGCCTTCCTCTCAACCTTTCAGAGGCTTCTTTTGGTTACCTCTGACATTATTTCCAGGGTTTGTAGTTTTTGTTTTTTGTTTTTAAAAATTTTAAAGAAGTGGGGTACAATTCAGGATTCAGTATACAAGTGGTCATCATGCAGATAAAGATTGGGCCTCCTTTTGGTCCCCACTTTGCCTGGTTTGAGACCCTTATTGATGTTGTGTGTCCCCCTTCCCTTCATCCTGGCAGTATCCTGCTACTGCCAATTCCTTTCTTACAGTATTATGGTAAATGTTCAGGGTCTACTTATGAGTGAGACCATGTGGTACTCTTTGTTTCTGCGACAGATCACGGAGAATGATATACTCTAAATCTATCCAAGTTGCTGCAAAGTCCGTGTGGTTGTCCTTTTTTTTTTTTTTTTTTTTTTTTGAGTTGGAGTCTCACTCTGTTGCCCAGACTGGAGTGTAGTGGCCGCTCCCGGCCACCACAGCCTCAACCTGTTGGGCTCCGGCGATCCTTCCGCCTCAGCCTTCCAAGTAGCTGGAACTACAGGTGCGCACTACCACGCCCGGCTAATTTTTTGATTTATTGTAGAGATGAGGTCTCGCCAAGTTGCCCAGATGGGTCTCGAACCCACAGGCTCAGGCAATCCACTCACCTCAGCCTCCCAAGGCGCAGGTTTACAGGCTGAGCCACCGAGCCCAGCTGTCCTTCTTTATAACTGCTTAATATTCCATTGTGTATATGTACAACATCTTTTAAATCCAGCCCAGTTTCAATTGGCGGCACTATTGTTCTATGTTTTTGCTGTTGTGAATAGTGCTGCAGTAACCATGCGTGTGCAGGTGTCTTTTTTGTAGAATGAGTTCCTCTGGGTATATTCCTAGTTAGGGGGATTGGGTCATATGGATTGGGTTATATGGAAGGTCCATGTCTAGTTCTTTTAGAAATTGCCACACTGTTTTCCAAAGAGGTTACACTAGTTTGCATTCCCACCAGCAGTGTAGAAGCGTTCCTTTTTCTCTGCATCCTCACCAGCATCTGTTTGTTTTATTAATGATGGCCATTCTTACTGAAGTTAGACAGTATCTCAGTGTGGTTTTGATTTGTATTTTTCTGATGATTAGTGAGACTGAGCACTTTTTCATGTGCTTGTTAGCTGTCCGTGTATCTTCTTTTGAGAAGTATCTATTCATATCCTTAGCTCACTTTTTAATGGGGCTGTTTGTTTTTTTCCTTTTGGCATATTTGAGTTCCGTATAGATTCTGGATGTTAGGCCTTTGTCAGATATACAGTTGGCAAATATATTTTCCCATTCTGTGGGCTCTTTCCCCACTCTCTTGATGGTTTCTTTTGCTTTGCAGACGCTTTTCAAATTGATACGGTCCCACTTGTCTATCTTATATCTTTTGGTATGAACAATTTGGGGTTTCTTCCTATCCATAAGCATGGAATATTTTTCCATTTGTTTGTGTGTGTCTTCTTGGATTTCTTTGAGCACTTTTTCTTTAGTTTTCATTGTAAAGGTCTTTCACTTCTCTGGTTAGGAAGATGCCAAGGTATTTCATTTTTAGTGTGTCTGTTGGAAATGGGATGGTGCTTTTTATTTGGTGCTCTGCCTGCTTGTTGTTGTGTAAGAATGCAGCTGTCTTTAGCACATTTATTTTGTACCCCGAGACTTTTCCAAATTCCTTTATCAATGCAAGCAGGTTTTTGACAGATTCTCTTGGGTTTTCGAGGTATAGGATCATATCACCAGAAAAGAGGAATAATTTAACTTCCTCTTTTCCTATTTGGATATCCCAGATTTCCTTTTTTTGTCTAATTGCTCTAGTAGGACTTCCATCACAATGTTGTACAAGAGGGGTGAGAGTGGGCAGCCTTGTCTTGTTCCAGTCTTCAGAGGAAATGTTTCCAGTTTCTTTCCATTTAACTATATGTTAACTGTTGGTTTATCATAGATGGCACTTACTATTTTGAGGTATATTCCTTCTGTGCCTAGGTGTTTGAAGGTATTTATCAAGAAGGAATGCTGGATTTTATCAAGAGCTTTTTCTGTATCTAATGATAGAATCATGTGGTTCTTGTTTTTACATCTCTTGATGTATTTAATTACATTTGTGGTCTTGTGGATGTTGAACCAGCCCTGCATCCTGGGGATGAAGCCTACATGGTCATAGTGGATGATTTTGAGATGTGTTGTTGGATCCAATTTTCTAGAATCTTGATGAGAATTTTTACATCTGTGTTCATTAGGGATATTGGCCCATAGTTCTCTTTTTTTGTTGGATCTTTACCCAGTTTGGGTATCAGTTTGATGTTAGTTTCGTAAAATGATTTGGGGAGAATTCCAGCTTTCTCAATTGCCTAGAATATTTTCATTAGGATTGGTATTAGCTCCTTCTTGTACGTTTTATAGAATTCTGCTGGAAAGCCATCTAGTCCAGTCCTTTTTTTTTTTTTTTGTAGGTAGTTTTTGTATGACAGAGTCAATTTCCTGGGTTGTTATTGGCCTATTTACTGTTTTCTTGTTTCAATCTTGAGAGGTTGTGTGATGTTAGAAAGTCCTTCATTTCATTTAGGTTATCAAGTTTGTTTCCATATAGTTGTGCATAATAATCTCTGATAATCTTATGTTTCTCTTCAGGGTCAGTTGTGATTTGATCTTTTGCATTTCTGCTTGTGTTTATTTGGGCTTTTTCTCTCTTTTTCTTGGCTACTCTGGCTAAGGGTCCATCGATCTTGTTTATTCTTTCAAAGAACCAGCTTTTTGTTGATTTTTTTCTATGATATTTTTGTCTTCTATGTCCCATATTTGGGCTTTTACTTTGGTGTTTTGGATCCTTCTGCTAAAGCTAGGGTTTTGGTGTTCTTGTATTTCCGGCTCCCTTAGGTGATTTGTTAGGCTTCTGACTTGTGATCCTTCCTTTTTCTTGATGTGTGTTCGTAGAGATACAAATTTTCCTCTTAGAATTGTATTCATGGCTTCCTGGAGGGTTTGGTAGGATGTTTCTTCATTTTCATTTGCTTCCAGGAACCTTTTAATTTCTGTTTTGATTTCTTTGTTAATCCAGTGATCATTCAGTGATCATGCTGTTTAGTGTCCACATCCATGTCTTTGTGGGTTTTGGGGGAATTTTGTTCATGTTAATATTTACTTTTATTCAACTGTGGTCTGAGAAGGTGCATGTAAGTATTTCGTTTTTATAAAATTTGTTTATGCTTGATTTATAGCTGAGGATGTGATCCATCTTGGTGTACGTTCCATGTGGGTGATAAATAGAATGTATATTCTGTGGTTGTTGGGTGGAGTATTCTGTAGGTATCTATTAAGTCTATTTGGTGGGACATCAAGTTGAGGTTCCAGATCTCTTTGTTGATTTTTCACCTCAATGATTAAGGTTGTTAGTGGGATGTTTAAGTCCCCAGCTATAATAATGTTAGAGTCAGTATCTTTTTTTAGTTTACTTAGTAGTTGGTTTATAAATGCTAGTGCTCCTGAGTTGGGTGCATAAATATTTAGGATGGATATTTCTTGTTGATGGATTGAACCTTTTATCATATAGCATCCTATTGTATCTTTTTAAATTTGATAGCTTAAAGATTGTTTTGTCTGATATTAAGATCATGATAGTAAGATCATCACTCCTTCTTTTGTGATCTGTTCGCCTGAAACCTCATTTTCCATCCTCTGATTTTGAGTCTGTGTTCATCCCTTATGTTGAGATAAGTTTCCTGGATGCAGCAAATAATTGGGTCATGGTTTTTTGTTTTTTTGTTTTCTTTTTTTGAGTTGGAGTCTCACTGTCACCCAGACTGGAGTGCAGTGGCTGCTCC